>NW_026734948.1:0-196313 GCF_949786415.1 Peromyscus eremicus | reverse complement strand
CACATGGAGGTGTGCACACTAAACTGTTAGAATGAGTGTGTCCACACGGAGGTGTGCACACTGAACTGTTAGAATGAGTGTGCCCACATGGAGTTGTGTACACTGAACTGTTAGAATGATTGTGTCCACATGGAGGTGTGCACACTGAACTGTTAGAATGACTGAGTCCACATGGAGGTGTGCACACTGAACTATTAGAATGAGTGTGTCCCTGTGGAAATGTGCACACTGAACTGTTAGAATGAGTGTGCCAACATGGAGGTGTGCACTCTGAACTGTTAGAATAAGTGTGTCCACATGGGGGTGTGCACACTGAACTGTTAGAATGAGTGTTCCCAAAAGGAGTTGTGCACACTGAACTGTTAGAATGAGTGTGTCCACATGGAGGTGTGCACACTGAACTGTTAGAATGAGTGTGCCCATATGGAGTTGTGTACACTGAACTGTTAGAATGATTGTGTCCACATGGAGGTGTGCACACTGAACTGTTAGAATGACTGTGTCCACATGGAGGTGTGCACACTGAACTGTTAGAATGAGTGTGTCCCTGTGCAGGTGTGCACACTGAACTGTTAGAATGAGTGTGTCCACATGGAGGTGTGCACACTGAACTGTTAGAATGAGTGTGCCCATATGGAGTTGTGTACACTGAACTGTTAGAATGATTGTGTCCACATGGAGGTGTGCACACTGAACTGTTAGAATGACTGTGTCCACATGGAGGTGTGCACACTGAACTGTTAGAATGAGTGTGTCCCTGTGCAGGTGTGCACACTGAACTGTTAGAATGAGTGTGTCCACATGGTGGTGTGCACACTGAACTGTTAGAATGAGTGTGCCCACATGGAGGTGTGCACACTGAACTGTTTGAATGAGTGTGCCCACATGGAGGTGTGCACACTGAACTGTTAGAATGAGTGTGCCCACATGGAGGTGTGCACACTGAACTGTTAGAATGAGTGTGTCCACATGGAGGTGTGCACAATGAACTGTTAGAATGAGTGTGCCCACATGGAGGTGTGCAGACTGAACTGTTAGAATGAGTGTGCCCACATGGAGGTGTGCACACTGAACTGTTAGAATGAGTGTGCCCACATGGAGGTGTGCACACTGAACTGTTAGAATTCGTGTATCCCTGTGAAGATGTGCACACTGAACTGTTAGAATGAGTGTGTCCACATGGAGGAGTGCACACTGAACTGTTAGAATGAGTGTGTCCCTGTGGAGGTGTGAACACTGAAAGTTAGAATTAGTGTGTCCACATGGATGTGTGCACACTGAAGTGTTAGAATTTATCCACTTGGAGGTGTGCCTACTGAACTGTTAGAATGAGTGTGTCCACATGGAGGTGTGCACACTGAACTGTTAGAATGAGTGTGTCCACATGGAGGTGTGCACACTGAACTGTTATAATGAGTGTGTCCACATGGAGGTGTGCACACTGAACTGTTAGAATGAGTGTGCCCACATGGAGGTGTGCACACTGAACTGTTAGAATGAGTTTGCCTACATGGATATGTGCACACTGAACTGTTAGAATGAGTGTGTCCACATGGAGGTGTGCACACTGAACTGTTAGAATGAGTGTGCCCACATGGAGGTGTGCACACTGAACTGTTAGAATGAGTGTGCCCACATGGAGGTGTGCACACTGAACTGTTAGAATGAGTGTGCCCACATGGAGGTGTGCACACTGAACTGTTAGAGTGACTGAGTCCACATGGAGGTGTGCACACTGAACTGTTAGAATGAGTTTGTCCACATGGAGGTTTGTATACTGAACTGTTAGGTTGAGTGTGTCTACATGGAGATTTGCACACTGAACTGTTAGAATGAGTGTGTCCACATGGAAGTGTGCACACTGAACTGTTAGAATGACTGTGCCCACATTCAGGTGTGCACACTGAACTGTTTGAATGAGTGTGTCCCTGTGGAGGTGTGCACACTGAACTGTTAGAATGAGTGTGTACACATGGAGGTGTCCACACTGAACTGTTAGAATGTGTGTGTCCACATGGGTGTGTGCACACTGAACTGTTAGAATGAGAGTGCCCACATGGAGGTGTGCACACTAAACTGTTAGAATGAGTGTGTCCACACGGAGGTGTGCACACTGAACTGTTAGAATGAGTGTGCCCACATGGAGTTGTGTACACTGAACTGTTAGAATGATTGTGCCCACATGGAGTTGTGCACCCTGAACTGTTAGAATGAGTTTGTCCACATGGAGGTGTGCACACTGAACTGTTAGAATGAGTGTGTCCCTGTGGAGGTGTGCACACTGAACTGTTAGAATGAGTGTGTCCACATGGAGGTGTGCACACTGAACTTTTAGAATGAGTGTGCACACATGGAGGTGTGCACAATGAACTGTTAGAATATGTCCACATGGAGGTGTGCACACTGTATTGTTAGAATGAGTATATCAACATGGAGGTGTGCACACTTAACTGTTAAAAAGAGTGTGTACACATGGAGGTGTGTACACTGAACTGTTAGATTGAGTGTGTCCACATGGAGGTGTGCACACTGAACAGTTAGAATGAGTGTGTCCACATGGAGGTGTGCACACTGAACTGTTAGAATATGTGCACATGTAGGTGTGCACACTGAACTGTTAGAATATGTCCACATGGTGGTGTGCACACTGTATTGTTAGAATGAGTGTGTCCACATGGAGGTGTGCACACTGAACTGTTAGAATGAGTGTGCCCACATGGAGGTGTGCACACTAAACTCTTAGAATGAGTGTGTCCACACGGAGGTGTGCACACTGAACTGTTAGAATGAGTGTGCCCACATGGAGTTGTGTACACTGAACTGTTAGAATGATTGTGTCCACATGGAGGTGTGCACACTGAACTGTTAGAATGACTGAGTCCACATGGAGGTGTGCACACTGAACTATTAGAATGAGTGTGTCCCTGTGGAAATGTGCACACTGAACTGTTAGAATGAGTGTGCCGACATGGAGGTGTGCACTCTGAACTGTTAGAATAAGTGTGTCCACATGGGGGTGTGCACACTGAACTGTTAGAATGAGTGTGCCCAAAAGGAGGTGTGCACACTGAACTGTTAGAATGAGTGTGTCCACATGGAGGTGTGCACACTGAACTGTTAGAATGAGTGTGCCCATATGGAGTTGTGTACACTGAACTGTTAGAATGATTGTGTCCACATGGAGGTGTGCACACTGAACTGTTAGAATGACTGTGTCCACATGGAGGTGTGCACACTGAACTGTTAGAATGAGTGTGTCCCTGTGCAGGTGTGCACACTGAACTGTTAGAATGAGTGTGTCCACATGGAGGTGTGCACACTGAACTGTTAGAATGAGTGTGCCCACATGGAGGTGTGCACACTGAACTGTTTGAATGAGTGTGCCCACATGGAGGTGTGCACACTGAACTGTTAGAATGAGTGTGCCCACATGGAGGTGTGCACACTGAACTGTTAGAATGAGTGTGTCCACATGGAGGTGTGCACAATGAACTGTTAGAATGAGTGTGCCCACATGGAGGAGTGCAGACTGAACTGTTAGAATGAGTGTGCCCACATGGAGGTGTGCACACTGAACTGTTAGAATGAGTGTGCCCACATGGAGGTGTGCACACTGAACTGTTAGAATGAGTGTGTCCACATGGAGGTGTGCACACTGAACTGTTAGAATGAGTGTGTCCACATGGAGGTGTGCACACTGAACTGTTAGAATGAGTGTGTCCACATGGAGGTGTGCATACTGAACTGTTAGAATGAGAGTGTCCACATGGAGGTGTGCACACTGAACTGTTAGAATGAGTGTGTCCACATAGAGGTGTGCACACTGAACTGTTAGAATGAGTGTGTCCACATGGAGTTGTGCACACTGAACTGTTAGAATTCGTGTATCCCTGTAAAGATGTGCACACTGAACTGTTAGAATGAGTGTGTCCACATGGAGGAGTGCACACTGAACTGTTAGAATGAGTGTGTCCCTGTGGAGGTGTGTAAACTGAAATGTTAGAATGAGTGTGTCCACATGGATGTGTGCACACTGATGTGTTTGAATTTATCAACATGGAAGTGTGCACACTGAACTGTTAGAGTGAGTGTGTCCACATGGAGGTGTGCACACTGAACTGTTAGAATGAGTGTGTCCACATGGAGGTGTGCACACTGAACTGTTAGAATGAGTGTGTCCACATGGAGGTGTGCACAATGAACTGTTAGAATGAGTGTGCCCACATGGAGGTGTGCACACTGAACTGTTAGAATGAGTGTGCCTACATGGATGTGTGCACACTGAACTGTTAGAATGAGTGTGCCCACATGGAGGTGTGCACACTGAACTGTTAGAATGAGTGTGCCCACATGGAGGTTTGCACACTGAACTGTTAGAATGAGTGTGCCCACATGGAGGTGTGCACACTGAACTGTTAGAATGAGTGTGCCCACATGGAGGTGTGCACACTGAACTGTTAGAATGACTGAGTCCACAGGGAGGTGTGCACACTGAACTGTTAGAATGAGTGTGTCCACATGGAGGTTTGTATACTGAACTGTTAGATTGAGTGTGTCTACATGGAGATTTGCACACTGAACTGTTAGAATGAGTGTGTCCACATGGAAGTGTGCACACTGAACTGTTAGAATGACTGTGCGCACATTCAGGTGTGCACACTGAACTGTTAGAATGAGTGTGTCCTGTGGAGGTGTTCACACTGATCTGTTAGAATGAGTGTGTACACATGGAGGTGTCCACACTGAACTGTTAGAATGTGTGTGTCCACATGGGTGTGTGCACACTGAACTGTTAGAATGAGAGTGCCCACATGGAGGTGTGTACACTAAACTGTTAGAATGAGTGTGTCCACATAGAAGTGTGCACACTGAACTGTTAGAATATGTCCACATGGAGGTGTGCACACTCTATTGTTAGAATGAGTGTGTCCACATGGAGGTGTGCACACTGAACTGTTAGATTGATTGTGTCCACATGGAGGTGTGCACACTGAACTGTTAGAATGAGTGTGTCCCTGTGGAGGTGTGCACACTGAAATGTTAGAATGAGTGTGTCCACATGGATGTGTGCACACTGAAGTGTTAGAATTTATCCACATGGAGGTGTGCACACTGAACTGTTAGAATGAGTGTGTCCACATGGAGGTGTGCACACTGAACTGTTAGAATGAGTGGGTCCACATGGAGGTGTGCACACTGAACTGTTAGAATGAGTGTGTCCACATGGAGGTGTGCACACTGAACTGTTAGAATGAGTGTGCCCACATGGAGGTGTGCACACTGAACTGTTAGAATGAGTGTGTCCTCATGGAGGTGTGCACACTGAACTGTTAGAATGTGTGTGTCCACATGGAGGTGTGCACACTGAACTGTTAGAATGAGTGTGCCCACATGGAAGTGTGCACACTGAACTGTTTGAATGAGTGTGCCCACATGGAGGTGTGCACACTGAACTGTTAGAATGAGTGTGCCCACATGGAGGTGTGCACACTGAACTGTTAGAATGAGTGTGTCCACATGGAGGTGTGCACACTGAACTGTTAGAATGAGTGTGTCCACATGGAGGTGTGCAGACTGAACTGTTAGAATGAGTGTGCCCAAATGGAGGTGTGCACACTGAACTGTTAGAATGAGTGTGCCCACATGGAGCTGTGCACACTGAACTGTTAGAATGAGTGTGTCCACATGGAGGTGTGCACACTGAACTGGTAGAATGAGTGTGTCCACATGGAGGTGTGCACACTGAACTGTTAGAATGAGTGTGCCCACATGGAGGTGTGCACACTGAACTGTTAGAATGAGTGTGCCTACATGGATGTGTGCACACTGAACTGTTAGAATGAGTGTGCCCACATGGAGGTGTGCACACTGAACTGTTAGAATGAGTGTGCCCACATGGAGGTGTGCACACTGAACTGTTAGAGTGACTGAGTCCACATGGAGGTGTGCACACTGAACTGTTAGAATGAGTTTGTCCACATGGAGGTTTGTATACTGAACTGTTAGATTGAGTGTGTCTACATGGAGATTTGCACACTGAACTGTTAGAATGAGTGTGTCCACATGGAAGTGTGCACACTGAACTGTTAGAATGACTGTGCCCACATTCAGGTGTGCACACTGAACTGTTTGAATGAGTGTGTCCCTGTGGAGGTGTGCACACTGAACTGTTAGAATGAGTGTGTACACATGGAGGTGTCCACACTGAACTGTTAGAATGTGTGTGTCCACATGGGTGTGTGCACACTGAACTGTTAGAATGAGAGTGCCCACATGGAGGTGTGCACACTAAACTGTTAGAATGAGTGTGTCCACACGGAGGTGTGCACACTGAACTGTTAGAATGAGTGTGCCCACATGGAGTTGTGTACACTGAACTGTTAGAATGATTGTGCCCACATGGAGTTGTGCACCCTGAACTGTTAGAATGAGTTTGTCCACATGGAGGTGTGCACACTGAACTGTTAGAATGAGTGTGTCCCTGTGGAGGTGTGCACACTAAACTGTTAGAATGAGTGTGTCCACATGGAGGTGTGCACACTGAACTGTTAGAATGAGTGTGTCCACATGGAGGTGTGCACACTGAACTTTTAGAATGAGTGATCACACATGGAGGTGTGCACAATGAACTGTTAGAATATGTCCACATGGAGGTGTGCACACTGTATTGTTAGAATGAGTATATCAACATGGAGGTGTGCACACTTAACTGTTAGAAAGAGTGTGTCCACATGGAGGTGTGTACACTGAACTGTTAGATTGAGTGTGTCCACATGGAGGTGTGCACACTGAACAGTTAGAATGAGTGTGTCCACATGGAGGTGTGCACACTGAACTGTTAGAATATGTGCACATGTAGGTGTGCACACTGAACTGTTAGAATATGTCCACATGGTGGTGTGCACACTGTATTGTTAGAATGAGTGTGTCCACATGGAGGTGTGCACACTGAACTGTTAGAATGAGTGTGCCCACATGGAGGTGTGCACACTAAACTCTTAGAATGAGTGTGTCCACATGGAGGTGTGCACACTGAACTGTTAGAATGAGTGTGCCCACATGGAGTTGTGTACACTGAACTGTTAGAATGATTGTGTCCACATGGAGGTGTGCACACTGAACTGTTAGAATGACTGAGTCCACATGGAGGTGTGCACACTGAACTATTAGAATGAGTGTGTCCCTGTGGAAATGTGCACACTGAACTGTTAGAATGAGTGTGCCCACATGGAGGTGTGCACTCTGAACTGTTAGAATAAGTGTGTCCACATGGGGGTGTGCACACTGAACTGTTAGAATGAGTGTGCCCAAAAGGAGGTGTGCACACTGAACTGTTAGAATGAGTGTGTCCACATGGAGGTGTGCACACTGAACTGTTAGAATGAGTGTGCCCATATGGAGTTGTGTACACTGAACTGTTAGAATGATTGTGTCCACATGGAGGTGTGCACACTGAACTGTTAGAATGACTGTGTCCACATGGAGGTGTGCACACTGAACTGTTAGAATGAGTGTGTCCCTGTGCAGGTGTGCACACTGAACTGTTAGAATGAGTGTGTCCACATGGAGGTGTGCACACTGAACTGTTAGAATGAGTGTGCCCACATGGAGGTGTGCACACTGAACTGTTTGAATGAGTGTGCCCACATGGAGGTGTGCACACTGAACTGTTAGAATGAGTGTGCCCACATGGAGGTGTGCACACTGAACTGTTAGAATGAGTGTGTCCACATGGAGGTGTGCAAAATGAACTGTTAGAATGATTGTGCCCACATGGAGGTGTGCAGACTGAACTGTTAGAATGAGTGTGCCCACATGGAGGTGTGCACACTGAACTGTTAGAATGAGTGTGCCCACATGGAGGTGTGCACACTGAACTGTTAGAATGAGTGTGTCCACATGGAGGTGTGCACACTGAACTGTTAGAATGAGTGTGTCCACATGGAGGTGTGCACACTGAACTGTTAGAATGAGTGTGTCCACATGGAGGTGTGCATACTGAACTGTTAGAATGAGAGTGTCCACATGGAGGTGTGCACACTGAACTGTTAGAATGAGTGTGTCCACATAGAGGTGTGCACACTGAACTGTTAGAATGAGTGTGTCCACATGGAGTTGTGCACACTGAACTGTTAGAATTCGTGTATCCCAGTAAAGATGTGCACACTGAACTGTTAGAATGAGTGTGTCCACATGGAGGAGTGCACACTGAACTGTTAGAATGAGTGTGTCCCTGTGGAGGTGTGTAAACTGAAATGTTAGAATGAGTGTGTCCACATGGATGTGTGCACACTGATGTGTTTGAATTTATCAACATGGAAGTGTGCACACTGAACTGTTAGAGTGAGTGTGTCCACATGGAGGTGTGCACACTGAACTGTTAGAATGAGTGTGTCCACATGGAGGTGTGCACACTGAACTGTTAGAATGAGTGTGTCCACATGGAGGTGTGCACACTGAACTGTTAGAATGAGTGTGCCCACATGGAGGTGTGCACACTGAACTGTTAGAATGAGTGTGCCTACATGGATGTGTGCACACTGAACTGTTAGAATGAGTGTGCCCACATGGAGGTGTGCACACTGAACTGTTAGAATGAGTGTGCCCACATGGAGGTTTGCACACTGAACTGTTAGAATGAGTGTGCCCACATGGAGGTGTGCACACTGAACTGTTAGAATGAGTGTGCCCACATGGAGGTGTGCACACTGAACTGTTAGAATGACTGAGTCCACAGGGAGGTGTGCACACTGAACTGTTAGAATGAGTGTGTCCACATGGAGGTTTGTATACTGAACTGTTAGATTGAGTGTGTCTACATGGAGATTTGCACACTGAACTGTTAGAATGAGTGTGTCCACATGGAAGTGTGCACACTGAACTGTTAGAATGACTGTGCGCACATTCAGGTGTGCACACTGAACTGTTAGAATGAGTCTGTCCTGTGGAGGTGTTCACACTGATCTGTTAGAATGAGTGTGTACACATGGAGGTGTCCACACTGAACTGTTAGAATGTGTGTGTCCACATGGGTGTGTGCACACTGAACTGTTAGAATGAGAGTGCCCACATGGAGGTGTGTACACTAAACTGTTAGAATGAGTGTGTCCACATAGAAGTGTGCACACTGAACTGTTAGAATATGTCCACATGGAGGTGTGCACACTCTATTGTTAGAATGAGTGTGTCCACATGGAGGTGTGCACACTGAACTGTTAGAATGAGTGTGCCCACATGGAGGTGTGCACACAGAACTGTTAGAATGAGTGTGTCCACATGGAGGTGTGCACACTGAACTGTTAGATTGATTGTGTCCACATGGAGGTGTGCACACTGAACTGTTAGAATGAGTGTGTCCCTGTGGAGGTGTGCACACTGAAATGTTAGAATGAGTGTGTCCACATGGATGTGTGCACACTGAAGTGTTAGAATTTATCCACATGGAGGTGTGCACACTGAACTGTTAGAATGAGTGTGTCCACATGGAGGTGTGCACACTGAACTGTTAGAATGAGTGGGTCCACATGGAGGTGTGCACACTGAACTGTTAGAATGAGTGTGTCCACATGGAGGTGTGCACACTGAACTGTTAGAATGAGTGTGCCCACATGGAGGTGTGCACAATGAACTGTTAGAATGAGTGTGTCCTCATGGAGGTGTGCACACTGAACTGTTAGAATGTGTGTGTCCACATGGAGGTGTGCACACTGAACTGTTAGAATGAGTGTGCCCACATGGAAGTGTGCACACTGAACTGTTTGAATGAGTGTGCCCACATGGAGGTGTGCACACTGAACTGTTAGAATGAGTGTGCCCACATGGAGGTGTGCACACTGAACTGTTAGAATGAGTGTGTCCACATGGAGGTGTGCACACTGAACTGTTAGAATGAGTGTGTCCACATGGAGGTGTGCAGACTGAACTGTTAGAATGAGTGTGCCCAAATGGAGGTGTGCACACTGAACTGTTAGAATGAGTGTGCCCACATGGAGGTGTGCACACTGAACTGTTAGAATGAGTGTGCCCACATGGAGGTGTGCACACTGAACTGTTAGAGTGACTGAGTCCACATGGAGGTGTGCACACTGAACTGTTAGAATGAGTTTGTCCACATGGAGGTTTGTATACTGAACTGTTAGATTGAGTGTGTCTACATGGAGATTTGCACACTGAACTGTTAGAATGAGTGTGTCCACATGGAAGTGTGCACACTGAACTGTTAGAATGACTGTGCCCACATTCAGGTGTGCACACTGAACTGTTTGAATGAGTGTGTCCCTGTGGAGGTGTGCACACTGAACTGTTAGAATGAGTGTGTACACATGGAGGTGTCCACACTGAACTGTTAGAATGTGTGTGTCCACATGGGTGTGTGCACACTGAACTGTTAGAATGAGAGTGCCCACATGGAGGTGTGCACACTAAACTGTTAGAATGAGTGTGTCCACACGGAGGTGTGCACACTGAACTGTTAGAATGAGTGTGCCCACATGGAGTTGTGTACACTGAACTGTTAGAATGATTGTGCCCACATGGAGTTGTGCACCCTGAACTGTTAGAATGAGTTTGTCCACATGGAGGTGTGCACACTGAACTGTTAGAATGAGTGTGTCCCTGTGGAGGTGTGCACACTAAACTGTTAGAATGAGTGTGTCCACATGGAGGTGTGCACACTGAACTGTTAGAATGAGTGTGTCCACATGGAGGTGTGCACACTGAACTTTTAGAATGAGTGATCACACATGGAGGTGTGCACAATGAACTGTTAGAATATGTCCACATGGAGGTGTGCACACTGTATTGTTAGAATGAGTATATCAACATGGAGGTGTGCACACTTAACTGTTAGAAAGAGTGTGTCCACATGGAGGTGTGTACACTGAACTGTTAGATTGAGTGTGTCCACATGGAGGTGTGCACACTGAACAGTTAGAATGAGTGTGTCCACATGGAGGTGTGCACACTGAACTGTTAGAATATGTGCACATGTAGGTGTGCACACTGAACTGTTAGAATATGTCCACATGGTGGTGTGCACACTGTATTGTTAGAATGAGTGTGTCCACATGGAGGTGTGCACACTGAACTGTTAGAATGAGTGTGCCCACATGGAGGTGTGCACACTAAACTCTTAGAATGAGTGTGTCCACACGGAGGTGTGCACACTGAACTGTTAGAATGAGTGTGCCCACATGGAGTTGTGTACACTGAACTGTTAGAATGATTGTGTCCACATGGAGGTGTGCACACTGAACTGTTAGAATGACTGAGTCCACATGGAGGTGTGCACACTGAACTATTAGAATGAGTGTGTCCCTGTGGAAATGTGCACACTGAACTGTTAGAATGAGTGTGCCCACATGGAGGTGTGCACTCTGAACTGTTAGAATAAGTGTGTCCACATGGGGGTGTGCACACTGAACTGTTAGAATGAGTGTGCCCAAAAGGAGGTGTGCACACTGAACTGTTAGAATGAGTGTGTCCACATGGAGGTGTGCACACTGAACTGTTAGAATGAGTGTGCCCATATGGAGTTGTGTACACTGAACTGTTAGAATGATTGTGTCCACATGGAGGTGTGCACACTGAACTGTTAGAATGACTGTGTCCACATGGAGGTGTGCACACTGAACTGTTAGAATGAGTGTGTCCCTGTGCAGGTGTGCACACTGAACTGTTAGAATGAGTGTGTCCACATGGAGGTGTGCACACTGAACTGTTAGAATGAGTGTGCCCACATGGAGGTGTGCACACTGAACTGTTTGAATGAGTGTGCCCACATGGAGGTGTGCACACTGAACTGTTAGAATGAGTGTGCCCACATGGAGGTGTGCACACTGAACTGTTAGAATGAGTGTGTCCACATGGAGGTGTGCACAATGAACTGTTAGAATGATTGTGCCCACATGGAGGTGTGCAGACTGAACTGTTAGAATGAGTGTGCCCACATGGAGGTGTGCACACTGAACTGTTAGAATGAGTGTGCCCACATGGAGGTGTGCACACTGAACTGTTAGAATGAGTGTGTCCACATGGAGGTGTGCACACTGAACTGTTAGAATGAGTGTGTCCACATGGAGGTGTGCACACTGAACTGTTAGAATGAGTGTGTCCACATGGAGGTGTGCATACTGAACTGTTAGAA
Organism: Peromyscus eremicus; assembly: GCF_949786415.1. Taxonomy (NCBI): domain Eukaryota; kingdom Metazoa; phylum Chordata; class Mammalia; order Rodentia; family Cricetidae; genus Peromyscus; species Peromyscus eremicus. The sequence goes on along the minus strand of NW_026734948.1, from coordinate 184,168 downwards.
TGAGTGTGCCCACATGGAGGTGTGCACACTGAACTGTTAGAATGAGAGTGTCCACATGGAGGTGTGCACACTGAACTGTTAGAATGAGTGTGTCCACATAGAGGTGTGCAAACTGAACTGTTAGAATGAGTGTGTCCACATGGAGTTGTGCACACTGAACTGTTAGAATTCGTGTATCCCTGTAAAGATGTGCACACTGAACTGTTAGAATGAGTGTGTCCACATGGAAGAGTGCACACTGAACTGTTAGAATGAGTGTGTCCCTGTGGAGGTGTGTAAACTGAAATGTTAGAATGAGTGTGTCCACATGGATGTGTGCACACTGATGTGTTTGAATTTATCCACATGGAAGTGTGCACACTGAACTGTTAGAGTGAGTGTGTCCACATGGAGGTGTGCACACTGAACTGTTAGAATGTGTGTGTCCACATGGAGGTGTGCACACTGAACTGTTAGAATGAGTGTGTCCACATGGAGGTTTGCACACTGAACTGTTAGAATGAGTGTGCCCACATGGAGGTGTGCACACTGAACTGTTAGAATGAGTGTGCCTACATGGATGTGTGCACACTGAACTGTTAGAATGAGTGTGCCCACATGGAGGTGTGCACACTGAACTGTTAGAATGAGTGTGCCCACATGGAGGTTTGCACACTGAACTGTTAGAATGACTGTGCCCACATGGAGGTGTGCACACTGAACTGTTAGAATGAGTGTGCCCACATGGAGGTGTGCACACTGAACTGTTAGAATGACTGAGTCCACAGGGAGGTGTGCACACTGAACTGTTAGAATGAGTGTGTCCACATGGAGGTTTGTATACTGAACTGTTAGATTGAGTGTGTCTACATGGAGATTTGCACACTGAACTGTTAGAATGAGTGTGTCCACATGGAAGTGTGCACACTGAACTGTTAGAATGACTGTGCGCACATTCAGGTGTGCACACTGAACTGTTAGAATGAGTGTGTCCTGTGGAGGTGTTCACACTGATCTGTTAGAATGAGTGTGTACACATGGAGGTGTCCACACTGAACTGTTAGAATGTGTGTGTCCACATGGGTGTGTGCACACTGAACTGTTAGAATGAGAGTGCCCACATGGAGGTGTGTACACTAAACTGTTAGAATGAGTGTGTCCACATAGAAGTGTGCACACTGAACTGTTAGAATATGTCCACATGGAGGTGTGCACACTCTATTGTTAGAATGAGTGTGTCCACATGGAGGTGTGCACACTGAACTGTTAGAATGAGTGTGCCCACATGGAGGTGTGCACACAGAACTGTTAGAATGAGTGTGTCCACATGGAGGTGTGCACACTGAACTGTTAGATTGATTGTGTCCACATGGAGGTGTGCACACTGAACTGTTAGAATGAGTGTGTCCCTGTGGAGGTGTGCACACTGAAATGTTAGAATGAGTGTGTCCACATGGATGTGTGCACACTGAAGTGTTAGAATTTATCCACATGGAGGTGTGCACACTGAACTGTTAGAATGAGTGTGTCCACATGGAGGTGTGCACACTGAACTGTTAGAATGAGTGGGTCCACATGGAGGTGTGCACACTGAACTGTTAGAATGAGTGTGTCCACATGGAGGTGTGCACACTGAACTGTTAGAATGAGTGTGCCCACATGGAGGTGTGCACACTGAACTGTTAGAATGAGTGTGTCTTCATGGAGGTGTGCACACTGAACTGTTAGAATGTGTGTGTCCACATGGAGGTGTGCACACTGAACTGTTAGAATGAGTGTGCCCACATGGAAGTGTGCACACTGAACTGTTTGAATGAGTGTGCCCACATGGAGGTGTGCACACTGAACTGTTAGAATGAGTGTGCCCACATGGAGGTGTGCACACTGAACTGTTAGAATGAGTGTGTCCACATGGAGGTGTGCACACTGAACTGTTAGAATGAGTGTGTCCACATGGAGGTGTGCAGACTGAACTGTTAGAATGAGTGTGCCCAAATGGAGGTGTGCACACTGAACTGTTAGAATGAGTGTGCCCACATGGAGCTGTGCACACTGAACTGTTAGAATGAGTGTGTCCACATGGAGGTGTGCACACTGAACTGGTAGAATGAGTGTGTCCACATGGAGGTGTGCACACTGAACTGTTAGAATGACTGTGTCCACATGGAGGTGTGCACACTGAACTGTTTGAATGAGTGTGCCCACATGGAGGTGTGCCTACTGAACTGTTAGAATGAGTGTGTCCACATGGAGGTGTGCACACTGAACTGTTAGAATGAGTGTGTCCACATGGAGGTGTGCACACTGAACTGTTAGAATGAGTGTCTCCACATGGAGTTGTGCACACTGAACTGTTAGAATTCGTGTATCCCTGTGAAGATGTGCACACTGAACTGTTAGAATGAGTGTGTCCACATGGAGGAGTGCACACTGAACTGTTAGAATGAGTGTGTCCCTGTGGAGGTGTGAACACTGAAAGTTAGAATGAGTGTGTCCACATGGATGTGTGCACACTGAAGTGTTAGAATTTATCCACATGGAGGTGTGCCTACTGAACTGTTAGAATGAGTGTGTCCACATGGAGGTGTGCACACTGAACTGTTAGAATGGGTGTGTCCACATGGAGGTGTGCACACTGAACTGTTAGAATGAGTGTGTCCACATGGAGGTGTGCACACTGAACTGTTAAAATGAGTGTGCCCACATGGAGGTGTGCACAATGAACTGTCAGAATGAGTTTGCCTACATGGATATATGCACACTGAACTGTTAGAATGAGTGTGTCCACATGGAGGTGTGCACACTGAACTGTTAGAATGAGTGTGCCCACATGGAGGTGTGCACACTGAACTGTTAGAATGACTGAGTCCACATGGAGGTGTGCACACTGAACTGTTAGAATGAGTGTGTCCACATGGAGGTTTGTATACTGAAAAGTTAGATTGAGTGTGTCTACATGGAGATTTGCACACTGAACTGTTAGAATGAGTGTGTCCACATGGAAGTGTGCACTCTGAACTGTTAGAATGACTGTGCCCACATTCAGGTGTTCACACTGAACTGTTAGAATGAGTGTGTCCACATGGAGGTGTGCACACTGAACTGTTAGAATGAGTGTGTCCACATGGAGGTGTGCACACTGAACTGTTAGAATGAGTGTGCCCACATGGAGGTGTGCACACTGAACTGTTAGAATGAGTTTGCCTACATGGATATGTGCACACTGAACTGTTAGAATGAGTGTGTCCACATGGAGGTGTGCACACTGAACTGTTAGAATGAGTGTGTCCAGATGGAGGTGTGCACACTGAACTGTTAGAATGAGTGTGTCCCTGTGGAGGTGTGCACACTTAATTGTTAGAATGAGTGTGTCCCTGTGGAGGTGTGCACACTGAACTGTTAGAATGAGTGTGCCCACATGGAGGTGTGCACACTGAACTGTTAGAATGAGTGTGCCCACATGGAGGTGTGCACACTGAACTGTTAGAATGAGTGTGCCCACATTGAGGTGTGCACACTGAACTGTTAGAATGAGTGTGCCCACATGGAGTTGTGCACACTGAACTGTTAGAATGAGTGTGCCCACATGGAGGTGTGCACACTTAACTGTTAGAATGAGTGTGCCCACATGGAGGTGTGCACACTGAACTGTTAGAGTGACTGAGTCCACATGGAGGTGTGCACACTGAACTGTTAGAATGAGTTTGTCCACATGGAGGTTTGTATACTGAACTGTTAGATTGAGTGTGTCTACATGGAGATTTGCACACTGAACTGTTAGAATGAGTGTGTCCACATGGAAGTGTGCACACTGAACTGTTAGAATGACTGTGCCCACATTCAGGTGTGCACACTGAACTGTTAGAATGAGTGTGTCCCTGTGGAGGTGTGCACACTGAACTGTTAGAATGAGTGTGTACACATGGAGGTGTCCACACTGAACTGTTAGAATGTGTGTGTCCACATGGGTGTGTGCACACTGAACTGTTAGAATGAGAGTGCCCACATGGAGGTGTGCACACTAAACTGTTAGAATGAGTGTGTCCACACGGAGGTGTGCACACTGAACTGTTAGAATGAGTGTGCCCACATGGAGTTGTGTACACTGAACTGTTAGAATGATTGTGCCCACATGGAGTTGTGCAACCTGAACTGCTAGAATGAGTTTGTCCACATGGAGGTGTGCACACTGAACTGTTAGAATGAGTGTGTCCCTGTGGAGGTGTGCACACTGAACTGTTAGAATGAGTGTGTCCACATGGAGGTGTGCACACTGAACTGTTAGAATGAGTGTGTCCACATGGAGGTGTGCACACTGAACTTTTAGAATGAGTGTGCCCACATGGAGGTGTGCACAATGAACTGTTAGAATATGTGCACATGGAGGTGTGCACACTGTATTGTTAGAATGAGTGTATCCACATGGAGGTGTGCACACTTAACTGTTAGAAAGAATGTGTCCACATGGAGGTGTGTACAATGAACTGTTAGATTGAGTGTGTCCACATGGAGGTGTGCACACTGAACAGTTAGAATGAGTGTGTCCACATGGAGGTGTGCACACTGAACTGTTAGAATATGTGCACATGTAGGTGTGCACACTGAACTGTTAGAATATGTCCACATGGTGGTGTGCACACTGTATTGTTAGAATGAGTGTGTCCACATGGAGGTGTGCACACTGAACTGTTAGAATGAGTGTGCCCACATGGAGGTGTGCACACTAAACTCTTAGAATGAGTGTGTCCACACGGAGGTGTGCACACTGTACTGTTAGAATGAGTGTGCCCACATGGAGTTGTGTACACTGAACTGTTAGAATGATTGTGTCCACATGGAGGTGTGCACACTGAACTGTTAGAATGACTGAGTCCACATGGAGGTGTGCACACTGAACTATTAGAATGAGTGTGTCCCTGTGGAAATGTGCACACTGAACTGTTAGAATGAGTGTGCCCACATGGAGGTGTGCACTCTGAACTGTTAGAATAAGTGTGTCCACATGGGGGTGTGCACACTGAACTGTTAGAATGAGTGTGCCCAAAAGGAGGTGTGCACACTGAACTGTTAGAATGAGTGTGTCCACATGGAGGTGTGCACACTGAACTGTTAGAATGATTGTGTCCACATGGAGGTGTGCACACTGAACTGTTAGAATGAGTGTGTCCACATGGAGGTGTGCACACTGAACTGTTAGAATGAGTGTGTCCACATGGAGGTGTGCACACTGAACTGTTAGAATGAGTGTGTCCCTCTGGAGGTGTGCACATTGAACTGTTAGAATGAGTGTGTCCACATGGAGGTGTGCACACTGAACTGTTAGAATGAGTGTGTCCACATGGAGGTGTGCACACTGAACTTTTAGAATGAGTGTGCCCACACGGAGGTGTGCACAATGAACTGTTAGAATATGTCCACATGGAGGTCTGCACACTGTATTGTTAGAATAAGTGTATCCACATGGAGGTGTGCACACTGAACTGTTAGAATGAGAGTGTCCACATGGAGGTGTGTACACTGAACTGTTAGATTGAGTGTGTCCATATGGTGGTATGCACACTGAACTGTTAGAATGAGTGTGTCCACATGGAGGTGTGCACAATTAACTGTTAGAATGAGTGTGTCCCTGTGGAGGTGTGCACACTGAACTGTTAGAATGAGTGTGTCCACATAGAAGTGTGCACACTGAACTGTTAGAATATGTCCACATGGAGGTGTGCACACTGTATTTTTAGAATGAGTGTGTCCACATGTAGGTGTGCACACTGAACTGTAAGAATGAGTGTGCCCACGTGGAGGTGTGCACACTGAACTGTTAGAATGAGTGTGTCCACATGGAGGTGTGCACACTGAACTGTTAGAATGAGTGTGTCGCTGTGGAGGTGTGCACACTGAAATGTTAGAATGAGTGTGTCCACATGGATGTGTGCACACTGAAGTGTTAGAATTTATCCATATGGAGGTGTGCACACTGAACTGTTAGAATGAGTGTGTCCACATGCAGGTGTGCACACTGAACTATTAGAATGAGTGGGTCCACATGGAGGTGTGCACACTGAACTGTTAGAATGAGTGTGTCCACATGGAGGTGTGCACACTGAACTGTTAGAATGAGTGTGCCCACATGGAGGTGTGCACACTGAACTGTTAGAATGAGTGTGCCCACATGGAGGTGTGCACACTGAACTGTTAGAATGTGTGTGTCCACATGGAGGTGTGCACACTGAACTGTTAGATTGAGTGTGCCCACATGGAAGTGTGCACACTGAACTGTTTGAATGTGTGTGCCCACATGTAGGTGTGCACACTGAACTGTTAGAATGAGTGTGCCTACACGGAGGTGTGCACACTGAACTGTTAGAATGAGTGTGTCCACATGGAGGTGTGCACACTGAACTGTTAGAATGAGTGTGCCCACATGGAGGTGTGCACACAGAACTGTTAGAATGAGTGTGCCCACATGGGGGTGTGCACACTGAACTGTTAGAATGAGTGTGTCCACATGGAGCTGTGCACACTGAACTGTTAGAATGAGTGTGTCCACATGGAGGTGTGCACACTGAACTGGTAGAATGAGTGTGTCCACAAGGAGGTGTGCACACTGAACTGTTAGAATGACTGTGCACACATGGAGGTGTGCACACTGAACTGTTAGAATGAGTGTGCCCACATGGAGGTGTGCACACTGAACTGTTTGAATGAGTGTGCCCACATGGAGCTGTGCACACTGAACTGTTAGAATGAGTGTGTCCACATGGAGGTGCGCACACTGAACTGGTAGAATGAGTGTGTCCACATGGAGGTGAGCACACTGAACTGTTAGAATGACTGTGTCCACATGGAGGTGTGCACACTGAACTGTTAGAATGAGTGTGTCCACATGGAGGTGTGCACACTGAAATGTTAGAATGAGTGTGTCCACATGGAGTTGTGCACACTGAACTGTTGGAATTCGTGTATCCCTGTGAAGATGTGCACACTGAACTGTTAGAATGAGTGTGTCCACATGGAGGAGTGCACACTGAACTATTAGAATGAGTTTGTCCCTGTGGAGGTGTGCACACTGAAAGTTAGAATGAGTGTGTCCACATGGATGTGTGCACACTGAAGTGTTAGAATTTATCCACATGGAGGTGTGCCTACTGAACTGTTAGAATGAGTGTGTCCACATGGAGGTGTGCACACTGAACTGTTAGAATGAGTGTGTCCACATGGAGGTGTGCACACTGAACTGTTAGAATGAGTGTGTCCACATGGAGGTGTGCACAATGAACTGTTAGAATGAGTGTGCCCACATGGAGGTGTGCTCACTGAACTGTTAGAATGAGTGTGCCTACATGGATATGTGCACACTGAACTCTTAGAATGAGTGTGTCCACATGGAGGTGTGCACACTGAACTGTTAGAATGAGTGTGCCCACATGGAGATGTGCACACTGAACTGTTAGAATGAGTGTGCCCACATGGAGGTGTGTACACTGAACTGTTAGAATGAGTGTGCCCACATGGAGGTGTGCACACTGAACTGTTAGAATGACTGAGTCCACATGGAGGTGTGCACACTGAACTGTTAGAATGACTGAGTCCACATGGAGGTGTGCACACTGAACTGTTAGAATGAGTGTGTCCACATGGAGGTTTGTATACTGAACTGTTAGATTGAGTGTGTCTATATGGAGATTTGCACACTGAACTGTTAGAATGAGTGTGTCCACCTGGAAGTGTGCACACTGAACTGTTAGAATGACTGTACCCACATTCAGGTGTGCACACTGAACTTTTAGAAGGAGTGTGTCCCTGTGGAGGTGTGCACACTGAACTGTTAGAATGAGTGTGTACACATGGAGGTGTGCACACTGAACTGTTAGAATGTGTGTGTCCACATGGAGGTGTGCACACTGAACTGTTTGAATGAGTGTGCCCACATGGAGGTGTGCACACTGAACTGTTAGAATGAGTTTGCCCACATGGAGGTGTGCACACTGAACTGTTAGAATGAGTGTGTCCACATGGAGTTGTGCACACTGAACTGTTAGAATTCGTGTATCCCTGTGAAGATGTGCACACTGAACTGTTAGAATGAGTGTGTCCACATGGAGGAGTGCACACTGAACTATTAGAATGAGTGTGTCCCTGTGGAGGTGTGCACACTGAAAGTTAGAATGTGTGTGTCCACATGGATGTGTGCACACTGAAGTGTTAGAATTTATCCACATGGAGTTGTGCCTACTGAACTGTTAGAATGAGTATGTCCACATGGAGGTGTGCACACTGAACTGTTAGAATGAGTGTGTCTACATGGAGGTGTGCACACTGAACAGTTAGAATGAGTGTGTCCACATGGAGGTGTGCACACTGAACTGTTAGAATGAGTGTGCCCACATGGAGGTGTGCACACTGAACTGTTAGAATGAGTGTGCCTACATGGATATGTGCACACTGAACTGTTAGAATGAGTGTGTCCACATGGAGGTGTGCACATTGAACTGTTTGAATGAGTGTGCCCACATGGAGATGTGCACACTGAACTGTTAGAATGAGTGTGTCCACATGGAGGTGTGCACACTGAACTGTTAGAATGAGTGTGTCCCTGTGGAGGTGTGCACACTGAACTGTTAGAATGAGTGTGTCCACATGGAGGTGTGCACACTGAACTGTTAGAATGAGTGTGTCCACATGGAGGTGTGCACACTGAACTGTTAGAATGAGTGTGTCCACATGGAGGTGTGCACACTGAACTGTTAGAATGAGTGTGTCCCTGTGGAGGTGTGCACACTGAAATGTTAGAATGAGTGTGCCAACATGGAGGTGTGCACACTGAACTGTTAGAATGAGTGTGCCCACATGGTGGTGTGCACAATGAACTGTTAGAATGAGTGTGTCCACATGGAGGTGTGCACACTGAACTGTTCGATTGAGTGTGCCCACATGGAGTTGTGCACACTGAACTGTTAGAATGACTGTGTCCACATGGAGTTGTGCACATGAACTGTTAGAATGAGTGTGCCCACATGGAGTTGTGCACACTGAACTGTTAGAAATACTGTGCCCACATGGAGGTGTGCACACTGAACTGTTAGAATGAGTGTGTCCCTGTGGAGTTGTGCAGACCTAACTGTTAGAATGAGTGTGTCCCCATGGAGGTGTGCACACTGAAGAGTTTGAATGAGTGTGTCTACATGGAGGTGTGCACACTGAACTGTTAGAATGAGTGTGCCCACATGGAGGTGTGGACACTGAATTGTTAGAATGAGTGTGTCCACATGGAGGTGTGCACACTGAACTGTTAGAATTAGTGTATCCCTGTGGAGATGTGCACACTGAACTGTGAGAATGAGTGTGTCCACATGGAGGTGTGCACACTGAACTGTTAGAATGAGTGTGTCCACATGGAGGTGTGCACACTGAACTGTTAGAATATGTCCACATGTAGGTGTGCACACTGAACTGTTAGAATATGTCCACATGGTGGTGTGAACACTGTATTGTTAGAATGAGTGTGTCCACATGGAGGTGTGCACACTGAACTGTTAGAATGAGTGTGCCCACATGGAGGTGTGCACACTAAACTGTTAGAATGAGTGTGTAAACACGGAGGTGTGCACACTGAACTGCTAGAATGAGTGTGCCCACATGGAGTTGTGTACACTGAACTGTTAGAATGATTGTGTCCACATGGAGGTGTGCACACTGAACTGTTAGAATGACTGAGTCCACATGGAGGTGTGCACACTGAACTATTAGAATGAGTGTGTCCCTGTGGAAATGTGCACACTGAACTGTTAGAATGAGTGTGCCCACATGGAGGTGTGCACTCTGAACTGTTAGAATAAGTGTGTCCACATGGGGGTGTGCACACTGAACTGTTAGAATGAGTGTGCCCAAACGGAGGTGTGCACACTGAATTGTTAGAATGAGTGTGTCCACATGGAGGTGTGCACACTGAACTGTTAGAATGAGTGTGCCCATATGGAGTTGTGCACAATTAACTGTTAGAATGAGAGTGTCCACATGGAGGTGTGTACAGAACTGTTAGGTTGAGTGTGTCCACATGGAGGTATGCACACTGAACTGTTAGAATGAGTGTGTCCACATGGAGGTGTGCACAATTAACTGTTAGAATGAGTGTGTCCACATGGAGGTGTGCACACAGAACTGTTAGAATGACTGTGTCCACATGGATTGTGCACACTGAACTGTTAGAATGAGTGTGTCCCTGTGGAGGTGTGCACACTGAACTGTTAGAATGAGTGTGTCCACATGGAGGTGTGCACACTGAACTGTTAGAATGAGTGTGTCCACATGGAGGTGTGCACACTGAACTGTTAGAATGAGTGTGTCCACATGGAGGTGTGCACACTGAACTGTTAGAATGAGTGTGTCCCTGTGGAGGTGTGCACACTGAAATGTTAGAATGAGTGTGTCCACATGGATGTGTGCACACTGAACTGTTAGAATGAGTGTGCCCACATGGAGGTGTGCACACCGAACTGTTAGAATGAGTGTGCCCACATGGAGGTGTGCACACTGAACTGTTAGAATGAGTGTGTCCACATGGAGGTGTGCACACTGAACTGTTAGAATGAGTGTGCCCACATGGAGGTGTGCACACTGAACTGTTAGAATGAGTGTGCCCACATGGAGGTGTGCACACTGTATTGTTAGAATGAGTGTGTCCACATGGAGGTGTGCACACTGAACTGTTCGATTGAGTGTGCCCACATGGAGTTGTGCACACTGAACTGTTAGAATGACTGTGTCCACATGGAGTTGTGCACATGAACTGTTAGAATGAGTGTGCCCACATGGAGTTGTGCACACTGAACTGTTAGAAATACTGTGCCCACATGGAGGTGTGCACACTGAACTGTTAGAATGAGTGTGTCCCTGTGGAGTTGTGCAGACCTAACTGTTAGAATGAGTGTGTCCACATGGAGGTGTGCACACTGAACTGTTAGAATGTGTGTGTCCACATGGAGGTGTGCACACTGAACTGTTTGAATGAGTGTGCCGACATGGAGGTGTGCACACTGAACTGTTAGAATGAGTTTGCCCACATGGAGGTGTGCACACTGAACTGTTAGAATGAGTGTGTCCACATGGAGTTGTGCACACTGAACTGTTAGAATTCGTGTATCCCTGTGAAGATGTGCACACTGAACTGTTAGAATGAGTGTGTCCACATGGAGGAGTGCACACTGAACTATTAGAATGAGTGTGTCCCTGTGGAGGTGTGCACACTGAAAGTTAGAATGTGTGTGTCCACATGGATGTGTGCACACTGAAATGTTAGAATTTATCCACATGGAGTTGTGCCTACTGAACTGTTAGAATGAGTATGTCCACATGGAGGTGTGCACACTGAACTGTTAGAATGAGTGTGTCTACATGGAGGTGTGCACACTGAACTGTTAGAATGAGTGTGTCCACATGGAGGTGTGCACACTGAACTGTTAGAATGAGTGTGCCCACATGGAGGTGTGCACACTGAACTGTTAGAATGAGTGTGCCTACATGGATATGTGCAAACTGAACTGTTAGAATGAGTGTGTCCACATGGAGGTGTGCACATTGAACTGTTTGAATGAGTGTGCACACATGGAGATGTGCACACTGAACTGTTAGAATGAGTGTGCCCACATGGAGGTGTGCAGACTGAACTGTTAGAATGAGTGTGCCCACATGGAGGTGTGCACACTGAACTGTTAGAATGACTGAGTCCACATGGAGGTGTGCACACTGAACTGTTAGAATGAGTGTGTCCACATGGAGGTTTGTATACTGAACTGTTAGATTGAGTGTGTCTACATGGAGATTTGCACACTGAACTGTTAGAATGAGTGTGTCCACATGGAAGTGTGCACACTGAACTGTTAGAATGACTTTGCCCACATTCAGGTGTGCACACTGAACTGTTAGAATGAGTGTGTCCCTGTGGAGGTGTGCACACTGAACTGTTAGAATGAGTGTATACACATGGAGGTGTCCACACTGAACTGTTAGAATGTGTGTGTCCACATGTGTGTGTGCACACTGAACTGTTAGAATGAGAGTGCCCACATGGAGGTGTGCACACTAAACTGTTAGAATGAGTGTGTCCACACGGAGGTGTGCACACTGAACTGTTAGAATGAGTGTGCCCACATGGAGGTGTGCACACTGAACTGTTAGAATGAGTGTGTCCACATGGAGGTGTGCACACTGAACTGTTAGAATGAGTGTGTCCACATGGAGGTGTGCACACTGAACTTTTAGAATGAGTGTGCCCACATGGAGGTGTGCACAATGAAATGTTAGAATATGTCCACATGGAGGTGTGCACACTGTATTGTTACAATGAGTGTATCCACATGGAGGTGAGCACACTTAACTGTTAGAAAGAGTGTGTCCACATGGAGGTGTGTACACTGAACTGTTAGATTGAGTGTGTCCACATGGAGGTGTGCACACTGAACAGTTAGAATGAGTGTGTCTACATGGAGGTGTGCACACTGAACTGTTAGAATGAGTGTGCCCACATGGAGGTGTGGACACTGAATTGTTAGAATGAGTGTGTACACATGGAGGTGTGCACACTGAACTGTTAGAATTAGTGTATCCCTGTGGAGATGTGCACACTGAACTGTGAGAATGAGTGTGTCCACATGGAGGTGTGCACACTGAACTGTTAGAATGAGTGTGTCCACATGGAGGTGTGCACACTGAACTGTTAGAATGAGTGTGTCCACATGGAGGTGTGCACACTGAACTGTTAGAATATGTCCACATGTAGGTGTGCACACTGAACTGTTAGAATATGTCCACATGGTGGTGTGCACACTGTATTGTTAGAATGAGTGTGTCCACATGGAGGTGTGCACACTGAACTGTTAGAATGAGTGTGCCCACATGGAGGTGTGCACACTAAACTGTTAGAATGAGTGTGTCCACACGGAGGTGTGCACACTGAACTGTTAGAATGAGTGTGCCCACATGGAGTTGTGTACACTGAACTGTTAGAATGATTGTGTCCACATGGAGGTGTGCACACTGAACTGTTAGAATGACTGAGTCCACATGGAGGTGTGCACTCTGAACTATTAGAATGAGTGTGTCCCTGTGGAAATGTGCACACTGAACTGTTAGAATGAGTGTGCCCACATGGAGGTGTGCACTCTGAACTGTTAGAATAAGTGTGTCCACATGGGGGTGTGCACACTGAACTGTTAGAATGAGTGTGCCCAAACGGAGGTGTGCACACTGAACTGTTAGAATGAGTGTGTCCACATGGAGGTGTGCACACTGAACTGTTAGAATGAGTGTGCCCATATGGAGTTGTGTACACTGAACTGATAGAATGATTGTGTCCACATGGAGGTGTGCACACTGAACTGTTAGAATGAGTGTGTCCCTGTGGAGCTGTGCACACTGAACTGTTAGAATGAGTGTGTCCCTGTGGATGTGTGCACACTGAACTGTTAGAATGAGTGTGTCCCTGTGGATGTGTGCACACTGAAATGTTAGAATGAGTGTGTCCACATGGATGTGTGCACACTGAACTGTTAGAATGAGTGTGCCCACATGGAGGTGTGCACACTGAACTGTTAGAATGACTGTGTCCACATGGATTGTGCACACTGAACTGTTAGAATGAGTGTGTCCCTGTGGAGGTGTGCACACTGAACTGTTAGAATGAGTGTGTCCACATGGAGGTGTGCACACTCAACTGTTAGAATGAGTGTGTCCACATGGAGGTGTGCACACTGAACTTTTAGAATGAGTGTGCCCACACGGAGGTGTGCACAATGAACTGTTAGAATATGTCCACATGGAGGTCTGCACACTGTATTGTTAGAATGAGTGTATCCACATGGAGGTGTGCACACTGAACTGTTAGAATGAGAGTGTCCACATGGAGGTGTGTACACTGAACTTTTAGATTGAGTGTGTCCACATGGAGGTATGCACACTGAACTGTTAGAATGAGTGTGTCCACATGGAGGTGTGCACAATTAACTGTTAGAATGAGTGTGTCCCTGTGGAGGTGTGCACACTGAACTGTTAGAATGAGTGTGTCCACATGGAGGTGTGCACACTGAACTGTTAGAATGAGTGTGTCCAGATGGAGGTGTGCACACTGAACTGTTAGAATGAGTGTGTCCCTGTGGAGGTGTGCACACTGAACTGTTAGAATGAGTGTGTCCCTGTGGATGTGTGCACACTGAAATGTTAGAATGAGTGTGTCCACATGGATGTGTGCACACTGAACTGTTAGAATGAGTGTGCCCACATGGAGGTGTGCACACTGAACTGTTAGAATGAGTGTGCCCACATGGAGGGGTGCACACTGAACTGTTAGAATGAGTGTGCCCACATGGAGGTGTGCACAATGAACTGTTAGAATGAGTGTGTCCACATGGAGGTGTGCACCCTGAACTGTTAGAATGAGTGTGCCCACATGGAGGTGTGCACACTGAACTGTTAGAATGAGTGTGTCCACATGGAGGTGTGCACACTGAACTGTTAGAATGAGTGTGCCCACATGGAGGTGTGCACACTGAACTGTTAGAATGAGTGTGTCCACATGGAGGTGTGCACACTGAACTGTTAGAATGAGTGTGCCCACATGAAGGTGTGCAGACTGAACTGTTAGAATGAGTGTGTCCACATGGAGTTGTGCACACTGAACTGTTAGAATGAGTGTGTCCACATGGAGGTGTGCACACTGAACTGTTAGAATGAGTGTGTCCACATGGAGGTGTGCACACTGAACTGTTAGAATGAGTGTGTCCACATGGAGTTGTGCACACTGAACTGTTAGAATTAGTGTATCCCTGTGGCGATGTGCACACTGAACTGTTAGAATGAGTGTGTCCACATAGAGGAGTGCACACTGAACTGTTAGAATGAATGTGTCCACATAGAAGTGTGCACACTGAACTGTTAGAATATGTCCACATGGAGGTGTGCACACTGTAATGTTAGAATGAGTGTGTCCACATGTAGGTGTGCACACTGAACTGTTAGAATGAGTGTGTCCACATGGAGGTGTGCACACTGAACTGTTAGAATGACTGTGTCCACATGGAGGTGTGCACACTGAACTGTTAGAATGAGTATGCCCACATGGAGGTGTGCACACTGAACTGTTAGAATGAGTGTGTCCACATGGAGGTATGCACACTGAACTGTTAGAATTAGTGTGTCCACATGGAGGTGTGCACACTGAACTGTTAGAATGAGTGTGTCCACATGGAGTTGTGCACACTGAACTGTTAGAATTAGTGTATCCCTGTGGAGATGTGCACACTGAACTGTTAGAATGAGTGTGTCCACATGGAGGAGTGCACACTGAACTGTTAGAATGAGTGTGTCCACATGGAAGTGTGCACAATGAACTGTTAGAATATGTCCACATGGAGGTGTGCACACTGTATTGTTAGAATGAGTGTGTCCACATGTAGGTGTGCACACTGAACTGTTAGAATGAGTGTGTCCACATGGAGGTGTGCACACTGAACTGTTAGAATGAGTGTGTCCACATGGAGGTGTGCATACTGAACTGTTAGAATGAGTGTGTCCACATGGAGGTGTGCACACTGAACTGTTAGAATGAGTGTGTCCCTGTGGAGGTGTGCACACTGAAATGTTAGAATGAGTGTGTCCACATGGATGTGTGCACACTGAAGTGTTAGAATTTATCCACATGGAGGTGTGCACACTGAACTGTTAGAATGAGTGTGTCCACATGGAGGTGTGCACACTGAACTGTTAGAATGAGTGTGTCCACATGGAGGTGTGCACACTGAACTGTTAGAAAGTGTGTGTCCACATGGAGGTGTGCACACTGAACTGTTAGAATGAGTGTGCCCACATGGATGTGTGCACACTGAACTCTTTGAATGAGTGTGCCCACATGGAGGTGTGCACATTGAACTGTTAGAATGAGTGTGCCCACATGGAGGTGTGCACACTGAACTGTTAGAATGAGTGTGCCCACATGGAGGTGTGCACACTGAACTGTTAGAATGAGTGTGTCCACATGGAGGTGTGCACACTGAACTGTTAGAATGAGTGTGTCCACATGGAGGTGTGCACACTGAACTGTTAGAATGAGTGTGTCCACATGGAGGTGTGCACACTGAACTGTTAGAATGAGTGTGTCCACATGTAGTTGTGCACACTGAACTGTTAGAATTAGTGTATCCCTGTGGAGATGTGCACACTGAACTGTTAGAATGAGTGTGTCCACATGGAGGAGTGCACACTGAACTGTTAGAATGAGTGTGTTCACATGGAAGTGTGCACAATGAACTGTTAGAATATGTCCACTTGGAGGTGTGCACACTGTATTGTTAGAATGAGTGTGTCCACATGTAGGTGTGCACACTGAACTGTTAGAATTAGTGTGTCCACATGGAGGTGTGCACACTGAACTGTTAGAATTAGTGTGTCCACATGGAGGTGTGCACACTGAACTGTTAGATTGATTGTGTCCACATGGAGTTGTGCACACTGAACTGTTAGAATGAGTGTGTCCCTGTGGAGGTGTGCACACTGAAATGTTAGAATGAGTGTGTCCACATGGATGTGTGCACACTGAAGTGTTAGAATTTATCCACATGGAGGTGTGCACACTGAACTGTTACAATGAGTGTGCCAACATGGAGGTGTGCACACTGAACTGTTAGAATGAGTGTGTCCACATGGAGGTGTGCACACTGAACTGTTAGAATGAGTGTGCCCACATGAAGGTGTGCAGACTGAACTGTTAGAATGAGTGTGCCCACATGGAGGTGTGCACACTGAACTGTTAGAATGAGTGTGCCCACATGGAGTTGTGCACACTGAACTGTTAGAATGAGGGTGTCCACATGGAGGTGTGCACACTGAACTGTTAGAATGAGTGTGTCCACATGGAGGTGTGCACACTGAACTGTTAGAATGACTGTGTCCACATGGATGTGTGCACACTGAACTGTTAGAATGAGTGTGCCCACATGGAGGTGTGCCTACTGAACTGTTAGAATGAGTGTGTCCACATGGAGTTGTGCACACTGAACTGTTAGAATGAGTGTGTCCACATGGAGGTGTGCACACTGAACTGTTAGAATGAGTGTTTCCACATGGAGTTGTGCACACTGAACTGTTAGAATGAGTGTGTCCACATGGAGGAGTGCACACTGAACTGTTAGAATGAGTGTGTCCACATGGAGTGTGCACACTGAACTGTTAGAATTAGTAGTCCACAAGGAGGTGTGCACACTGAACTGTTAGATTGATTGTGTCCACATGGAGGTGTGCACACTGAACTGTTAGAATGAGTGTGTCCCTGTGGAGGTGTGCACACTGAAATGTTAGAATGAGTGTGTCCACATGGATGTGTGCACACTGAAGTGTTAGAATTT
Organism: Peromyscus eremicus; assembly: GCF_949786415.1. Lineage (NCBI taxonomy): Eukaryota > Metazoa > Chordata > Mammalia > Rodentia > Cricetidae > Peromyscus > Peromyscus eremicus. Next base: position 166,802 of record NW_026734948.1, on the reverse strand, counting down.
ATCCACATGGAGGTGTGCACACTGAACTGTTAGAATGAGTGTGTCCACATGGAGGAGTGCACACTGAACTGTTAGAATGAGTGTGCCCACATGGAGGTGTGCAGACTGAACTGTTAGAATGAGTGTGCCCACATGGAGATGTGCACACTGAGTTGTTAGAATGAGTGTGCCCAAATGGAAGTGTGCACACTGAACTGTTAGAATGAGTGTGCCCACATGGAGGTGTGCACATTGAAATGTTAGAATGAGTGTGCCCACATGGAGGTGTGCACACTGAACTGTTAGAATGAGTGTGCCCACATGGAGGTGTGCACACTGAACTGTTAGAATGAGTGTGTCCACATGGAGGTGTGCACACTGAACTGTTAGAATGAGTGTGCCCACATGGAGGTGTGCACACTGAACTGTTAGAATGAGTGTGCCCACATGGAGGTGTGCACACTGAACTGTTAGAATGAGTGTGCCCACATGGAGGTGTGCACACTGAACTGTTAGAATGAGTGTGCCCACATGGAGTTATACACACTGAATTGTTAGAATGACTGTGTCCACATGGAGGTGTGCACACTGAAATGTTAGATTGATTGTGTCCACATGGAGGTGTGCACACTGAACTGTTAGAATGAGTGTGTCCACATGGAGGTGTGCACACTGAACTGTTAGAATGAGTGTGTCCACATGGAGTTGTGCACACTGAACTGTTAGAATTAGTGTATCCCTGTGGAGATGTGCACACTGAACTGTTAGAATGATTGTGTCCACATGGAGGAGTGCACACTGAACTGTTAGAATGAGTGTGTCCACATGGAATTGTGCACAATGAACTGTTAGAATATGTCCACATGGAGGTGTGCACACTGTATTGTTAGAATGAGTGTGTCCACATGTAGGTGTGCACACTGAACTGTTAGAATGAGTGTGTCCACATGGAGGTGTGCACACTGAACTGTTAGAATTAGTGTGTCCACATGGAGGTGGGCATTCTGAACTGTTTGATTGTGTCCACATGGAGTTGTGCACACTGAACTGTTAGAATGAGTGTGTCCCTGTGGAGGTGTGCACACTGAAATGTTAGAATGAGTGTGTCCACATGGATGTGTGCACACTGAAGTGTTAGAATTTATCCACATGGAGGTGTGCACACTGAAATGTTAGAATGAGTGTGTCCACATGGAGGTGTGCACACTGAACTGTTAGAATGAGTGTGTCCACATGGAGGTGTGCACACTGAACTGTTAGAAAGAGTGAGTCCACATGGAGGTGTGCACACTGAACTGTTAGAATGACTGTGTCCACATGGATTGTGCACACTGAACTGTTAGAATGAGTGTGTCCCTGTGGAGGTGTGCACACTGAACTGTTAGAATGAGTGTGTCCACATGGAGGTGTGCACACTGAACTGTTAGAATGAGTGTGTCCACATGGAGGTGTGCACACTGAACTTTTAGAATGAGTGTGCTCACACGGAGGTGTGCACAATGAACTGTTAGAATATGTCCACATGGAGGTCTGCACACTGTATTGTTAGAATGAGTGTATCCACATGGAGGTGTGCACACTGAACTGTTAGAATGAGAGTGTCCACATGGAGGTGTGTACACTGAACTGTTAGAATGAGTGTGTCCACATGGAGGTGTGCACAATTAACTGTTATAATGAGTGTGTCCCTGTGGAGGTGTGCACACTGAACTGTTAGAATGAGTGTGTCCACATGGAGGTGTGCACACTGAACTGTTAGAATGAGTGTGTCCCTGTGGAGGTGTGCACACTGAACTGTTAGAATGAGTGTGTCCCTGTGGATGTGTGCACACTGAAATTTTAGAATGAGTGTGTCCACATGGATGTGTGCACACTGAACTGTTAGAATGAGTGTGCCCACATGGAGGTGTGCACACTGAACTGTTAGAATGAGTGTGCCCACATGGAGGGGTGCACACTGAACTGTTAGAATGAGTGTGCCCACATGGAGGTGTGCACACTGAACTGTTAGAATGAGTGTGTCCACATGGAGGTGTGCACCCTGAACTGTTAGAATGAGTGTGCCCACATGGAGGTGTGCACACTGAACTGTTAGAATGAGTGTGTCCACATGGAGGTGTGCACACTGAACTGTTAGAATGAGTGTGCCCACATGGAGGTGTGCACACTGAACTGTTAGAATGAGTGTGTCCACATGGAGGTGTGCACACTGAACTGTTAGAATGAGGGTGTCCACATGGAGGTGTGCACACTGAACTGTTAGAATGAGTGTGTCCACATGGAGGTGTGCACACTGAACTGTTAGAATGACTGTGTCCACATGGATGTGTGCACACTGAACTGTTAGAATGAGTGTGCCCACATGGAGGTGTGCCTACTGAACTGTTAGAATGAGTGTGTCCACATGGAGTTGTGCACACTGAACTGTTAGAATGAGTGTGTCCACATGGAGGTGTGCACACTGAACTGTTAGAATGAGTGTTTCCACATGGAGTTGTGCACACTGAACTGTTAGAATGAGTGTGTCCACATGGAGGAGTGCACACTGAACTGTTAGAATGAGTGTGTCCACATGGAGTGTGCACACTGAACTGTTAGAATTAGTAGTCCACAAGGAGGTGTGCACACTGAACTGTTAGATTGATTGTGTCCACATGGAGGTGTGCACACTGAACTGTTAGAATGAGTGTGTCCCTGTGGAGGTGTGCACACTGAAATGTTAGAATGAGTGTGTCCACATGGATGTGTGCACACTGAAGTGTTAGAATTTATCCACATGGAGGTGTGCACACTGAACTGTTAGAATGAGTGTGTCCACATGGAGGAGTGCACACTGAACTGTTAGAATGAGTGTGCCCACATGGAGGTGTGCAGACTGAACTGTTAGAATGAGTGTGCCCACATGGAGATGTGCACACGGAGTTGTTAGAATGAGTGTGCCCAAATGGAAGTGTGCACACTGAACTGTTAGAATGAGTGTGCCCACATGGAGGTGTGCACATTGAAATGTTAGAATGAGTGTGCCCACATGGAGGTGTGCACTCAACTGTTAGAATGAGTGTGTCCACATGGAGGTGTGCACACTGAACTGTTAGAATGAGTGTGTCCACATGGAGGTGTGCACACTGAACTGTTAGAATGAGTGTGCCCACATGGAGGTGTGCACACTGAACTGTTAGAATGAGTGTGCCCACATGGAGGTGTGCACACTGAACTGTTAGAATGAGTGTGCCCACATGGAGGTGTGCACACTGAACTGTTAGAATGAGTGTGCCCACATGGAGTTATACACACTGAATTGTTAGAATGACTGTGTCCACATGGAGGTGTGCACACTGAAATGTTAGATTGATTGTGTCCACATGGAGGTGTGCACACTGAACTGTTAGAATGAGTGTGTCCACATGGAGGTGTGCACACTGAACTGTTAGAATGAGTGTGTCCACATGGAGTTGTGCACACTGAACTGTTAGAATTAGTGTATCCCTGTGGAGATGTGCACACTGAACTGTTAGAATGATTGTGTCCACATGGAGGAGTGCACACTGAACTGTTAGAATGAGTGTGTCCACATGGAATTGTGCACAATGAACTGTTAGAATATGTCCACATGGAGGTGTGCACACTGTATTGTTAGAATGAGTGTGTCCACATGTAGGTGTGCACACTGAACTGTTAGAATGAGTGTGTCCACATGGAGGTGTGCACACTGAACTGTTAGAATTAGTGTGTCCACATGGAGGTGGGCATTCTGAACTGTTTGATTGTGTCCACATGGAGTTGTGCACACTGAACTGTTAGAATGAGTGTGTCCCTGTGGAGGTGTGCACACTGAAATGTTAGAATGAGTGTGTCCACATGGATGTGTGCACACTGAAGTGTTAGAATTTATCCACATGGAGGTGTGCACACTGAAATGTTAGAATGAGTGTGTCCACATGGAGGTGTGCACACTGAACTGTTAGAATGAGTGTGTCCACATGGAGGTGTGCACACTGAACTGTTAGAAAGAGTGAGTCCACATGGAGGTGTGCACACTGAACTGTTAGAATGACTGTGTCCACATGGATTGTGCACACTGAACTGTTAGAATGAGTGTGTCCCTGTGGAGGTGTGCACACTGAACTGTTAGAATGAGTGTGTCCACATGGAGGTGTGCACACTGAACTGTTAGAATGAGTGTGTCCACATGGAGGTGTGCACACTGAACTTTTAGAATGAGTGTGCTCACACGGAGGTGTGCACAATGAACTGTTAGAATATGTCCACATGGAGGTCTGCACACTGTATTGTTAGAATGAGTGTATCCACATGGAGGTGTGCACACTGAACTGTTAGAATGAGAGTGTCCACATGGAGGTGTGTACACTGAACTGTTAGAATGAGTGTGTCCACATGGAGGTGTGCACAATTAACTGTTATAATGAGTGTGTCCCTGTGGAGGTGTGCACACTGAACTGTTAGAATGAGTGTGTCCACATGGAGGTGTGCACACTGAACTGTTAGAATGAGTGTGTCCCTGTGGAGGTGTGCACACTGAACTGTTAGAATGAGTGTGTCCCTGTGGATGTGTGCACACTGAAATTTTAGAATGAGTGTGTCCACATGGATGTGTGCACACTGAACTGTTAGAATGAGTGTGCCCACATGGAGGTGTGCACACTGAACTGTTAGAATGAGTGTGCCCACATGGAGGGGTGCACACTGAACTGTTAGAATGAGTGTGCCCACATGGAGGTGTGCACACTGAACTGTTAGAATGAGTGTGTCCACATGGAGGTGTGCACCCTGAACTGTTAGAATGAGTGTGCCCACATGGAGGTGTGCACACTGAACTGTTAGAATGAGTGTGTCCACATGGAGGTGTGCACACTGAACTGTTAGAATGAGTGTGCCCACATGGAGGTGTGCACACTGAACTGTTAGAATGAGTGTGTCCACATGGAGGTGTGCACACTGAACTGTTAGAATGAGTGTGCCCACATGGAGGTGTGCAGACTGAACTGTTAGAATGAGTGTGTCCACATGGAGTTGTGCACACTGAACTGTTAGAATGAGTGTGTCCAGATAGAGGTGTGCACACTGAACTGTTAGAATGAGTGTGTCCCTGTGGAGGTGTGCACACTGATATGTTAGAATGAGTGTGTCCACATGGAGGTGTGCACACTGAACTGTTAGAATGAGTGTGTCCACATGGAGGTGTGCACACTTAACTGTTAAAATGAGTGTGCCCACATGGAGGTGTGCAGACTGAACTGTTAGAATGAGTGTGCCCACATGGAGGTGTGCACACTGAACTGTTAGAATGAGTGTGCCCACATGGAGGTGTGCACACTGAACTGTTACAATGAGTGTGCCCACATGGAGTTGTGCACACTGAACTGTTAGAATGAGTGTGTCCACATGGCGGTGTGCACACTGAACTGTTAGAAAGAGTGTGCCCACATGGAGGTGTGCACACTGAACTGTTAGAATGAGTGTGTCCACATGGAATTGTGCACAATGAACTGTTAGAATGAGTGTGCCCACATGGAGGTGTGCACACTGAACTGTTAGAATGAGTGTGTCCACATGGAGGTGTGCACACTGAACTGTTAGAATGAGTGTGTCCACATGGAGGTGTGCACACTGAACTGTTAGAATTAGTGTGTCCACATGGAGGTGGGCATTCTGAACTGTTTGATTGTGTCCACATGGAGTTGTGCACACTGAACTGTTAGAATGAGTGTGTCCCTGTGGAGGTGTGCAAACTGAAATGTTAGAATGAGTGTGTCCACATGGATGTGTGCACACTGAAGTGTTAGAATTTATCCACATGGAGGTGTGCACACTGAACTGTTAGAATGAGTGTGTCCACATGGAGGTGTGCACACTGAACTGTTAGAATGAGTGTGTCCACATGGAGGTGTGCACACTGAACTGTTAGAAAGAGTGAGTCCACATGGAGGTGTGCACACTGAACTGTTAGAATGACTGTGTCCACATGGATTGTGCACACTGAACTGTTAGAATGAGTGTGTCCCTGTGGAGGTGTGCACACTGAACTGTTAGAATGAGTGTGTCCCTGTGGAGGTGTGCACACTGAACTGTTAGAATGAGTGTGTCCACATGGAGGTGTGCACACTGAACTGTTAGAATGAGTGTGTCCAGATGGAGGTGTGCACACTGAACTGTTAGAATGAGTGTGTCCCTGTGGAGGTGTGCACACTGAACTGTTAGAATGAGTGTGTCCCTGTGGATGTGTGCACACTGAAATTTTAGAATGAGTGTGTCCACATGGATGTGTGCACACTGAACTGTTAGAATGAGTGTGCCCACATGGAGGTGTGCACACTGAACTGTTAGAATGAGTGTGCCCACATGGAGGGGTGCACACTGAACTGTTAGAATGAGTGTGCCCACATGGAGGTGTGCACACTGAACTGTTAGAATGAGTGTGTCCACATGGAGGTGTGCACCCTGAACTGTTAGAATGAGTGTGCCCACATGGAGGTGTGCACACTGAACTGTTAGAATGAGTGTGTCCACATGGAGGTGTGCACACTGAACTGTTAGAATGAGTGTGCCCACATGGAGGTGTGCACACTGAACTGTTAGAATGAGTGTGTCCACATGGAGGTGTGCACATTGAACTGTTAGAATGAGTGTGCCCACATGGAGGTGTGCAGACTGAACTGTTAGAATGAGTGTGTCCACATGGAGTTGTGCACACTGAACTGTTAGAATGAGTGTGTCCAGATGGAGGTGTGCACACTGAACTGTTAGAATGAGTGTGTCCCTGTGGAGGTGTGCACACTGATATGTTAGAATGAGTGTGTCCACATGGAGGTGTGCACACTGAACTGTTAGAATGAGTGTGTCCACATGGAGGTGTGCACACTGAACTGTTAAAATGAGTGTGCCCACATGGAGGTGTGCAGACTGAACTGTTAGAATGAGTGTGCCCACATGGAGGTGTGCACACTGAACTGTTAGAATGAGTGTGCCCACATGGAGGTGTGCACACTGAACTGTTACAATGAGTGTGCCCACATGGAGGTGTGCACACTGAACTGTTAGAATGAGTGTGTCCACATGGCGGTGTGCACACTGAACTGTTAGAAAGAGTGTGCCCACATGGAGGTGTGCACACTGAACTGTTAGAATGAGTGTGCCCACATGGAGGTGTGCACACTGAACTGTTAGAATGAGTGTGCCCACATGGAGGTGTGCACACTGAACTGTTAGAATGAGTGTGTCCACATGGAGGTGTGCACACTGAATTGTTAGAATGTGTCCACATGGAGGTGAGCACATTGAATGTTAGAATGAGTGTGTCCACATGGAGGTGTGCACATTGAACTGTTAAAATGAGTGTGCCCACATGGAGGTGTGCTCACTGAACTGTTAGAATGAGTGTGTCCACATGGAGGTGTGCACACTGAACTGTTAGAATGAGTGTGTCCACATGGAGGTGTGCACACTGAACTGTTAGAATGAGTGTGTCCACATGGAGTTGTGCACACTGAACTGTTAGAATTAGTGTATCCCTGTGGCGAAGTGCACACTGAACTGTTAGAATGAGTGTGTCCACATAGAGGAGTGCACACTGAACTGTTAGAATGAGTGTGTCCACATAGAAGTGTGCACACTGAACTGTTAGAATATGTCCACATGGAGGTGTGCACACTGTATTGTTAGAATGAGTGTGTCCACATGTAGTTGTGCACACTGAACTGTTAGAATGAGTGTGTCCACATGGAGGTGTGCACACTGAACTGTAAGAATGACTGTGTCCACATGGAGGTGTGCACACTGAACTGTTAGAATGAGTATGCCCACATGCAGGTGTGCACACTGAACTGTTAGAATGAGTGTGTCCACATGGAGGTGTGCACACTGAACTGTTAGAATGAGTGTGTCCACATGGAGGTGTGCACACTGAACTGTTAGAATGAGTGTGTCCACATGGAGTTGTGCACACTGAACTGTTAGAATTAGTGTATCCCTGTGGAGATGTGCACACTGAACTGTTAGAATGAGTGTGTCCACATGGAGGAGTGCACACTGAACTGTTAGAATGAGTGTGTCCACATGGAAGTGTGCACAATGAACTGTTAGAATATGTCCACATGGAGGTGTGCACACTGTATTGTTAGAATGAGTGTGTCCACATGTAGGTGTGCACACTGAACTGTTAGAATGAGTGTGTCCACATGGAGGTGTGCACACTGAACTGTTAGAATGAGTGTGTCCACATGGAGGTGTGCACACTGAACTGTTAGATTGATTGTGTCCACATGGAGGTGTGCACACTGAACTGTTAGAATGAGTGTGTCCCTGTGGAGGTGTGCACACTGAAATGTTAGAATGAGTGTGTCCACATGGATGTGTGCACACTGAAGTGTTAGAATTTATCCACATGGAGGTGTGCACACTGAACTGTTAGAATGAGTGTGTCCACATGGAGGTGTGCACACTGAACTGTTAGAATGAGTGTGTCCACATGGAGGTGTGCACACTGAACTGTTAGAAAGAGTGTGTCCACATGGAGGTGTGCACACTGAACTGTTAGAATGAGTGTGCCCACATGGAGTTGTGCACACTGAACTGTTAGAATGATTGTGCCTACATGGAGGTGTGCACACTGAACTGTTAGAATGAGTGTGCCCACATGGAGGTGTGCACACTGAACTGTTAAAATGAGTGTGCCCACATGGAGGTGTGCACACTGAACTGTTAGAATGAGTGTGCCCACATGGAGGTGTGCACACTGAACTGTGTAGAATGAGTGTGCCCACATGGAGGTGTGCACACTGAACTGTTAGAATGAGTGTGCCCACATGGATGTGTGCACACTGAACTGTTTGAATGAGTGTGCCCACATGGAGGTGTGCACATTGAACTGTTAGAATGAGTGTGCCCACATGGAGGTGTGCACACTGAACTGTTAGAATGAGTGTGCCCACATGGAGGTGTGCACACTGAACTGTTAGAATGAGTGTGTACACATGGAGGTGTGCACACTGAACTGTTAGAATGAGTGTGTCCACATGGAGGTGTGCACACTGAACTGTTAGAATGAGTGTGTCCACATGGAGGTGTGCACACTGAACTGTTTGAATGAGTGTGCCCACATGGAGGTGTGCACATTGAAATGTTAGAATGAGTGTGCCCACATGGAGGTGTGCACACTGAACTGTTAGAATGAGTGTGCCCACATGGAGGTGTGCACACTGAACTGTTAGAATGAGTGTGTACACATGGAGGTGTGCACCCTGAACTGTTAGAATGAGTGTGTCCACATGGATGTGTGCACACTGAACTGTTAGAATGAGTGTGTCCACATGTAGGTGTGCACACTGAACTGTTAGAATGAGTGTGTCCACATGGAGGTGTGCACACTGAACTGTTAGATTGATTGTGTCCACATGGAGGTGTGCACACTGAACTGTTAGAATGAGTGTGTCCCTGTGGAGGTGTGCACACTGAAATGTTAGAATGAGTGTGTCCACATGGATGTGTGCACACTGAAGTGTTAGAATTTATCCACATGGAGGTGTGCACACTGAACTGTTAGAATGAGTGTGCCCACATGGAGATGTGCAAACTGAAATGGTAGAATGAGTGTGTCCACATGGAGGTGTGCACACTGAAGTGTTAGAATTTATCCACATGGAGGTGTGCACACTGAACTGTTAGAATGAGTGTGTCCACATGGAGGAGTGCACACTGAACTGTTAGAATGAGTGTGCCCACATGGAGGTGTGCAGACTGAACTGTTAGAATGAGTGTGCCCACATGGAGATGTGCACACTGAGTTGTTAGAATGAGTGTGCCCAAATGGAAGTGTGCACACTGAACTGTTAGAATGAGTGTGCCCACATGGAGGTGTGATCATTGAAATGTTAGAATGAGTGTGCCCACATGGAGGTGTGCACACTGAACTGTTAGAATGAGTGTGCCCACATGGAGGTGTGCACACTGAACTGTTAGAATGAGTGTGTCCACATGGAGGTGTGCACACTGATCTGTTAGAATGAGTGTGCCCACATGGAGGTGTGCACACTGAACTGTTAGAATGAGTGTGCCCACATGGAGGTGTGCACACTGAACTGTTAGAATGAGTGTGCCCACATGGAGGTGTGCACACTGAACTGTTAGAATGAGTGTGCCCACATGGAGTTATACACACTGAATTGTTAGAATGACTGTGTCCACATGAGGGTGTGCACACTGAAATGTTAGATTGATTGTGTCCACATGGAGGTGTGCACACTGAACTGTTAGAATGAGTGTGTCCACATGGAGGTGTGCACACTGAACTGTTAGAATGAGTGTGTCCACATGGAGTTGTGCACACTGAACTGTTAGAATTAGTGTATCCCTGTGGAGATGTGCACACTGAACTGTTAGAATGAGTGTGTCCACATGGAGGAGTGCACACTGAACTGTTAGAATGAGTGTGTCCACATGGAATTGTGCACAATGAACTGTTAGAATATGTCCACATGGAGGTGTGCACACTGTATTGTTAGAATGAGTGTGTCCACATGTAGGTGTGCACACTGAACTGTTAGAATGAGTGTGTCCACATGGAGGTGTGCACACTGAACTGTTAGAATGAGTGTGTCCACATGGAGTTGTGCACACTGAACTGTTAGAATTAGTGTATCCCTGTGGAGATGTGCACACTGAACTGTTAGAATGAGTGTGTCCACATGGAGGTGTGCACACTGAACTGTTAGAAGGAGTGTGTCCACATGGAGGTGTGCACACTGAACTGTTAGAAAGAGTGAGTCCACATGGAGGTGTGCACACTGAACTGTTAGAATGACTGTGTCCACATGGATTGTGCACACTGAACTGTTAGAATGAGTGTGTCCCTGTGGAGGTGTGCACACTGAACTGTTAGAATGAGTGTGTCCACATGGAGGTGTGCACACTGAACTGTTAGAATGAGTGTGTCCACATGGAGGTGTGCACACTGAACTTTTAGAATGAGTGTGCCCACACGGAGGTGTGCACAATGAACTGTTAGAATATGTTCACATGGAGGTCTGCACACTGTATTGTTAGAATGAGTGTATCCACATGGAGGTGTGCACACTGAACTGTTAGAATGAGAGTGTCCACATGGAGGTGTGTACACTGAAATGTTAGATTGAGTGTGTCCACATGGAGGTATGCACACTGAACTGTTAGAATGAGTGTGTCCACATGGAGGTGTGCACAATTAACTGTTAGAATAAGTGTGTCCCTGTGGAGGTGTGCACACTGAACTGTTAGAATGAGTGTGTCCACATGGAGGTGTGCACACTGAACTGTTAGAATGAGTGTGTCCAGATGGAGGTGTGCACACTGAACTGTTAGAATGAGTGTGTCCCTGTGGAGGTGTGCACACTGAACTGTTAGAATGAGTGTGTCCCTGTGGATGTGTGCACACTGAACTGTTAGAATGAGTGTGTCCACATGGATGTGTGCACACTGAACTGTTAGAATGAGTGTGCCCACATGGAGGTGTGCACACTGAACTGTTAGAATGAGTGTGCCCACATGGAGGGGTGCACACTGAACTGTTAGAATGAGTGTGCCCACATGGAGGTGTGCACACTGAACTGTTAGAATGAGTGTGTCCACATGGAGGTGTGCACCCTGAACTGTTAGAATGAGTGTGCCCACATGGAGGTGTGCACACTGAACTGTTAGAATGAGTGTGTCCACATGGAGGTGTGCACACTGAACTGTTAGAATGAGTGTGCCCACATGGAGGTGTGCACCCTGAACTGTTAGAATGAGTGTGTCCACATGGAGGTGTGCACACTGAACTGTTAGAATGAGTGTGCCCACATGGAGGTGTGCAGACTGAACTGTTAGAATGAGTGTGTCCACATGGAGTTGTGCACACTGAACTGTTAGAATGAGTGTGTCCAGATGGAGGTGTGCACACTGAACTGTTAGAATGAGTGTGTCCCTGTGGAGGTGTGCACACTGATATGTTAGAATGAGTGTGTCCACATGGAGGTGTGCACACTGAACTGTTACAATGAGTGTGTCCACATGGAGGTGTGCACACTGAACTGTTAAAATGAGTGTGCCCACATGGAGGTGTGCAGACTGAACTGTTAGAATGAGTGTGCCCACATGGAGGTGTGCACACTGAACTGTTAGAATGAGTATGCCCACATGGAGGTGTGCACACTGAACTGTTACAATGAGTGTGCCCACATGGAGGTGTGCACACTGAACTGTTAGAATGAGTGTGTCCACATGGCGGTGTGCACACTGAACTGTTAGAATGAGTATGTCCACATGGAGGTGTGCACACTGAATTGTTAGAATGTGTCCACATGGAGGTGAGCACATTGAATGTTAGAATGAGTGTGTCCACATGGAGGTGTGCACATTGAACTGTTAAAATGAGTGTGCCCACATGGAGGTGTGCTCACTGAACTGTTAGAATGAGTGTGTCCACATGGAGGTGTGCACACTGAACTGTTAGAATGAGTGTGTCCACATGGAGGTGTGCACACTGAACTGTTAGAATGAGTGTGTCCACATGGAGTTGTGCACACTGAACTGTTAGAATTAGTGTATCCCTGTGGCGATGTGCACACTGAACTGTTAGAATGAGTGTGTCCACATAGAGGAGTGCACACTGAACTGTTAGAATGAGTGTGTACACATGGAGGTGTGCACCCTGAACTGTTAGAATGAGTGTGTCCACATGGAGGTGTGCACACTGAACTGTTAGAATGAGTGTGTCCACATGTAGGTGTGCACACTGAACTGTTAGAATGAGTGTGTCCACATGGAGGTGTGCACACTGAACTGTTAGATTGATTGTGTCCACATGGAGGTGTGCACACTGAACTGTTAGAATGAGTGTGTCCCTGTGGAGGTGTGCACACTGAAATGTTAGAATGAGTGTGTCCACATGGATGTGTGCACACTGAAGTGTTAGAATTTATCCACATGGAGGTGTGCACACTGAACTGTTAGAATGAGTGTGCCCACATGGAGGTGTGCAAACTGAAATGGTAGAATGAGTGTGTCCACATGGAGGTGTGCACACTGAAGTGTTAGAATTTATCCACATGGAGGTGTGCACACTGAACTGTTAGAATGAGTGTGTCCACATGGAGGAGTGCACACTGAACTGTTAGAATGAGTGTGCCCACATGGAGGTGTGCAGACTGAACTGTTAGAATGAGTGTGCCCACATGGAGATGTGCACACTGAGTTGTTAGAATGAGTGTGCCCAAATGGAAGTGTGCACACTGAACTGTTAGAATGAGTGTGCCCACATGGAGGTGTGCACATTGAAATGTTAGAATGAGTGTGCCCACATGGAGGTGTGCACACTGAACTGTTAGAATGAGTGTGCCCACATGGAGGTGTGCACACTGAACTGTTAGAATGAGTGTGTCCACATGGAGGTGTGCACACTGATCTGTTAGAGTGAGTGTGCCCACATGGAGGTGTGCACACTGAACTGTTAGAATGAGTGTGCCCACATGGAGGTGTGCACACTGAACTGTTAGAATGAGTGTGCCCACATGGAGGTGTGCACACTGAACTGTTAGAATGAGTGTGCCCACATGGAGTTATACACACTGAATTGTTAGAATGACTGTGTCCACATGGAGGTGTGCACACTGAAATGTTAGATTGATTGTGTCCACATGGAGGTGTGCACACTGAACTGTTAGAATGAGTGTGTCCACATGGAGGTGTGCACACTGAACTGTTAGAATGAGTGTGTCCACATGGAGGTGTGCACTATTAACTGTTAGAATAAGTGTGTCCCTGTGGATGTGTGCACACTGAACTGTTAGAATGAGTGTGTCCACATGGAGGTGTGCACACTGAACTGTTAGAATGAGTGTGTCCAGATGGAGGTGTGCACACTGAACTGTTAGAATGAGTGTGTCCCTGTGGAGGTGTGCACACTGAACTGTTAGAATGAGTGTGTCCCTGTGGATGTGTGCACACTGAACTGTTAGAATGAGTGTGTCCACATGGATGTGTGCACACTGAACTGTTAGAATGAGTGTGCCCACATGGAGGTGTGCACACTGAACTGTTAGAATGAGTGTGTCCCTGTGGAGGTGTGCACACTGAACTGTTAGAATGAGTGTGCCCACATGGAGGTGTGCACACTGAACTGTTAGAATGAGTGTGTCCACATGGAGGTGTGCACCCTGAACTGTTAGAATGAGTGTGCCCACATGGAGGTGTGCACACTGAACTGTTAGAATGAGTGTGTCCACATGGAGGTGTGCACACTGAACTGTTAGAATGAGTGTGCCCACATGGAGGTGTGCACACTGAACTGTTAGAATGAGTGTGTCCACATGGAGGTGTGCACACTGAACTGTTAGAATGAGTGTGCCCACATGGAGGTGTGCAGACTGAACTGTTAGAATGAGTGTGTCCACATGGAGTTGTGCACACTGAACTGTTAGAATGAGTGTGTCCAGATGGAGGTGTGCACACTGAACTGTTAGAATGAGTGTGTCCCTGTGGAGGTGTGCACACTGATATGTTAGAATGAGTGTGTCCACATGGAGGTGTGCACACTGAACTGTTAGAATGAGTGTGTCCACATGGAGGTGTGCACACTGAACTGTTAAAATGAGTGTGCCCACATGGAGGTGTGCAGACTGAACTGTTAGAATGAGTGTGCCCACATGGAGGTGTGCAGACTGAACTGTTAGAATGAGTGTGCCCACATGGAGGTGTGCAGACTGAACTGTTACAATGAGTGTGCCCACATGGAGGTGTGCACACTGAACTGTTAGAATGAGTGTGTCCACATGGCGGTGTGCACACTGAACTGTTAGAATGAGTGTGTCCACATGGAGGTGTGCACACTGAATTGTTAGAATGAGTATGTCCACATGGAGGTGAGCACATTGAATGTTAGAATGAGTGTGTCCACATGGAGGTGTGCACATTGAACTGTTAGAATGAGTGTGCCCACATGGAGGTGTGCTCACTGAACTGTTAGAATGAGTGTGTCCACATGGAGGTGTGCACACTGAACTGTTAGAATGAGTGTGCCCACATGGAGGTGTGCACACTGAACTGTTAGAATGAGTGTGTACACATGGAGGTGTGCACCCTGAACTGTTAGAATGAGTGTGTCCACATGGAGGTGTGCACACTGAACTGTTAGAATGAGTGTGTCCACATGTAGGTGTGCACACTGAACTGTTAGAATGAGTGTGTCCACATGGAGGTGTGCACACTGAACTGTTAGATTGATTGTGTCCACATGGAGGTGTGCACACTGAACTGTTAGAATGAGTGTGTCCCTGTGGAGGTGTGCACACTGAAATGTTAGAATGAGTGTGTCCACATGGATGTGTGCACACTGAAGTGTTAGAATTTATCCACATGGAGGTGTGCACACTGAACTGTTAGAATGAGTGTGCCCACATGGAGGTGTGCAAACTGAAATGGTAGAATGAGTGTGTCCACATGGAGGTGTGCACACTGAAGTGTTAGAATTTATCCACATGGAGGTGTGCACACTGAACTGTTAGAATGAGTGTGTCCACATGGAGGAGTGCACACTGAACTGTTAGAATGAGTGTGTCCACATGTAGGTGTGCACACTGAACTGTTAGAATGAGTGTGTCCACATGGAGGTGTGCACACTGAACTGTTAGAATGAGTGTGTCCACATGGAGGTGGGCATTCTGAACTGTTTGATTGTGTCCACATGGAGTTGTGCACACTGAACTGTTAGAATGAGTGTGTCCCTGTGGAGGTGTGCACACTGAAATGTTAGAATGAGTGTGTCCACATGGATGTGTGCACACTGAACTGTTAGAATGAGTGTGCCCACATGGAGTTATACACACTGAATTGTTAGAATGACTGTGTCCACATGGAGGTGTGCACACTGAAATGTTAGATTGATTGTGTCCACATGGAGGTGTGCACACTGAACTGTTAGAATGAGTGTGTCCACATGGAGGTGTGCACACTGAACTGTTAGAATGAGTGTGTCCACATGGAGTTGTGCACACTGAACTGTTAGAATTAGTGTATCCCTGTGGAGATGTGCACACTGAACTGTTAGAATGAGTGTGTCCACATGGAGGTGTGCACACTGAACTGTTAGAATGAGTGTGTCCACATGGAGGTGTGCACACTGAACTGTTAGAAAGAGTGAGTCCACATGGAGGTGTGCACACTGAACTGTTAGAATGACTGTGTCCACATGGATTGTGCACACTGAACTGTTAGAATGAGTGTGTCCACATGGAGGTGTGCACACTGAACTGTTAGAATGAGTGTGTCCACATGGAGGTGTGCACACTGAACTTTTAGAATGAGTGTGCCCACACGGAGGTGTGCACAATGAACTGTTAGAATATGTCCACATGGAGGTCTGCACACTGTATTGTTAGAATGAGTGTATCCACATGGAGGTGTGCACACTGAACTGTTAGAATGAGAGTGTCCACATGGAGGTGTGTACACTGAACTGTTAGATTGAGTGTGTCCACATGGAGGTATGCACACTGAACTGTTAGAATGAGTGTGTCCACATGGAGGTGTGCACTATTAACTGTTAGAATAAATGTGTCCCTGTGGAGGTGTGCACACTGAACTGTTAGAATGAGTGTGTCCACATGGAGGTGTGCACACTGAACTGTTAGAATGAGTGTGTCCAGATGGAGGTGTGCACACTGAACTGTTAGAATGAGTGTGTCCCTGTGGAGGTGTGCACACTGAACTGTTAGAATGAGTGTGTCCCTGTGGATGTGTGCACACTGAACTGTTAGAATGAGTGTGTCCACATGGATGTGTGCACACTGAACTGTTAGAATGAGTGTGCCCATATGGAGGTGTGCACACTGAACTGTTAGAATGAGTGTGCCCACATGGAGGGGTGCACACTGAACTGTTAGAATGAGTGTGCCCACATGGAGGTGTGCACACTGAACTGTTAGAATGAGTGTGTCCACATGGAGGTGTGCACCCTGAACTGTTAGAATG
Organism: Peromyscus eremicus; assembly: GCF_949786415.1. Classification (NCBI taxonomy): domain Eukaryota; kingdom Metazoa; phylum Chordata; class Mammalia; order Rodentia; family Cricetidae; genus Peromyscus; species Peromyscus eremicus. The sequence continues at coordinate 149,828 of NW_026734948.1, read as the reverse complement.
AGTGTGCCCACATGGAGGTGTGCACACTGAACTGTTAGAATGAGTGTGTCCACATGGAGTTGTGCACACTGAACTGTTAGAATGAGTGTGCCCACATGGAGGTGTGCACACTGAACTGTTAGAATGAGTGTGTCCACATGGAGGTGTGCACACTGAACTGTTAGAATGAGTGTGCCCACATGGAGGTGTGCAGACTGAACTGTTAGAATGAGTGTGTCCACATGGAGTTGTGCACACTGAACTGTTAGAATGAGTGTGTCCAGATGGAGGTGTGCACACTGAAATGTTAGAATGAGTGTGTCCCTGTGGAGGTGTGCACACTGATATGTTAGAATGAGTGTGTCCACATGGAGGTGTGCACACTGAACTGTTAGAATGAGTGTGTCCACATGGAGGTGTGCACACTGAACTGTTAAAATGAGTGTGCCCACATGGAGGTGTGCAGACTGAACTGTTAGAATGAGTGTGCCCACATGGAGGTGTGCAGACTGAACTGTTAGAATGAGTGTGCCCACATGGAGGTGTGCACACTGAACTGTTACAATGAGTGTGCCCACATGGAGGTGTGCACACTGAACTGTTAGAATGAGTGTGTCCACATGGCGGTGTGCACACTGAACTGTTAGAATGAGTATGTCCACATGGAGGTGTGCACACTGAATTGTTAGAATGTGTCCACATGGAGGTGAGCACATTGAATGTTAGAATGAGTGTGTCCACATGGAGGTGTGCACATTGAACTGTTAAAATGAGTGTGCCCACATGGAGGTGTGCTCACTGAACTGTTAGAATGAGTGTGTCCACATGGAGGTGTGCACACTGAACTGTTAGAATGAGTGTGTCCACATGGAGGTGTGCACACTGAACTGTTAGAATGAGTGTGTCCACATGGAGTTGTGCACACTGAACTGTTAGAATTAGTGTATCCCTGTGGCGATGTGCACACTGAACTGTTAGAATGAGTGTGTCCACATAGAGGAGTGCACACTGAACTGTTAGAATGAGTGTGTCCACATAGAAGTGTGCACACTGAACTGTTAGAATATGTCCACATGGAGGTGTGCACACTGTTGTTAGAATGAGTGTGTCCACATGTAGGTGTGCACACTGAACTGTTAGAATGAGTGTGTCCACATGGAGGTGTGCACACTGAACTGTTAGAATGACTGTGTCCACATGGAGGTGTGCACACTGAAGTGTTAGAATGAGTATGCCCACATGGAGGTGTGCACACTGAACTGTTAGAATGAGTGTGTCCACATGGAGTTGTGCACACTGAACTGTTAGAATTAGTGTATCCCTGTGGCGATGTGCACACTGAACTGTTAGAATGAGTGTGTCCACATAGAGGAGTGCACACTGAACTGTTAGAATGAGTGTGTCCACATAGAAGTGTGCACACTGAACTGTTAGAATATGTCCACATGGAGGTGTGCACACTGTATTGTTAGAATGAGTGTGTCCACATGTAGGTGTGCACACTGAACTGTTAGAATGAGTGTGTCCACATGGAGGTGTGCACACTGAACTGTTAGAATGACTGTGTCCACATGGAGGTGTGCACACTGAAGTGTTAGAATGAGTATGCCCACATGGAGGTGTGCACACTGAACTGTTAGAATGAGTGTGTCCACATGGAGGTGTGCACACTGAACTGTTAGAATGAGTATGTCCACATGGAGGTGTGCACACTGAATTGTTAGAATGTGTCCACATGGAGGTGAGCACATTGAATGTTAGAATGAGTGTGTCCACATGGAGGTGTGCACATTGAACTGTTAAAATGAGTGTGCCCACATGGAGGTGTGCTCACTGAACTGTTAGAATGAGTGTGTCCACATGGAGGTGTGCACACTGAACTGTTAGAATGAGTGTGTCCACATGGAGGTGTGCACACTGAACTGTTAGAATGAGTGTGTCCACATGGAGTTGTGCACACTGAACTGTTAGAATTAGTGTATCCCTGTGGCGATGTGCACACTGAACTGTTAGAATGAGTGTGTCCACATAGAGGAGTGCACACTGAACTGTTAGAATGAGTGTGTCCACATAGAAGTGTGCACACTGAACTGTTAGAATATGTCCACATGGAGGTGTGCACACTGTTGTTAGAATGAGTGTGTCCACATGTAGGTGTGCACACTGAACTGTTAGAATGAGTGTGTCCACATGGAGGTGTGCACACTGAACTGTTAGAATGAGTGTGTCCACATGGAGGTGTGCACACTGAACTGTTAGAATGAGTGTGCCCACATGGAGGTGTGCAGACTGAACTGTTAGAATGAGTGTGCCCACATGGAGGTGTGCCTAATGAACTGTTAGAATGAGTGTGTCCACATGGAGTTGTGCACACTGAACTGTTAGAATGAGTGTGTCCACATGGAGGTGTGCACAATGAACTGTTAGAATGAGTGTTTCCACATGGAGTTGTGCACACTGAACTGTTAGAATTAGTGTATCCCTGTGGAGATGTGCACACTGAACTGTTAGAATGAGTGTGTCCACATGGAGGAGTGCACACTGAACTGTTAGAATGAGAGTGTCCACATGGAAGTGTGCACACTGAACTGTTAGAATATGTCCACATGGAGGTGTGCACACTGTATTGTTAGAATGAGTGTGTCCACATGGAGGTGTGCACACTGAACTGTTAAAATGACTGTGTATGCATGGAGGTGTGCACACTGAACTGTTAGAATGAGTGTGCCCACATGGAGGTGTGCAGACTGAACTGTTAGAATGAGTGTGCCCACATGGAGGTGTGCACACTGAATTGTTAGAATGAGTGTGCCCAAATGGAATTGTGCACACTGTACTGTTAGAATGAGTGTGCCCACATGGAGGTGTGCACACTGAAATGTTAGAATGAGTGTGCCCACATGGAGGTGTGCACACTGAACTGTTAGAATGAGTGTGCCCACATGGAGGTGTGCACACTGAACTGTTAGAATGAGTGTGTCCACATGGAGGTGTGCACACTGAACTGTTAGAATGAGTGTGCCCACATGGAGGTGTGCACACTGAAATGTTAGAATGAGTGTGCCCACATGGAGGTGTGCACACTGAACTGTTAGAATGAGTGTGCCCACATGGAGGTGTGCACACTGAACTGTTAGAATGAGTGGGCCACTTGGAGTTATACACACTGAATTGTTAGAATGACTGTGTCCACATGGAGGTGTGCACACTGAAATGTTAGATTGATTGTGTCCACATGGAGGTGTGCACACTGAACTGTTAGAATGAGTGTGTCCCTGTGGAGGTGTGCACACTGAAATGTTAGAATGAGTGTGTCCACATGGATGTGTGCACACTGAAGTGTTAGAATTTATCCACATGGAGGTGTGCACACTGAACTGTTAGAATGAGTGTGTCCACATGGAGGTGTGCACACTGAACTTTTAGAATGAGTGTGTCCACATGGAGGTGTGCACACTGAACTGTTAGAATGAGTGTGTCCACATGGAGGTGTGCACACTGAACTGGTAGAATGAGTGTGTCCACATGGAGGTGTGCACACTGAACTGTTAGAATGAGTGTGTCCACATGGAGGTGTGCACACTGAACTGTTAGAATGAGTGTGTCCACATGGAGGTGTGCACACTGAACTGTTAGAATGAGTGTGTCCCTGTGGAGGTGTGCACACTGAACTGTTAGAATGAGTGTGTCCACATGGAGGTGTGCACACTGAACTGTTAGAATGAGTGTGCCCACATGGAGGTGTGCACACTGAAATGTTAGAATGAGTGTGTCCAAATGGAGGTGTGCACACTGAACAGTTAGAATGAGTGTGCCCACATGGAGGTGTGCAGACTGAATGTTAGAATGAGTGTGCCCACATGGAGATGTGCCTAATGAACTGTTAGAATGAGTGTGTCCACATGGAGTTGTGCACACTGAACTGTTAGAATGAGTGTGTCCACATGGAGGTGTGCACAATGAACTGTTAGAATGAGTGTTTCCACATGGAGTTGTGCACACTGAACTGTTAGAATTAGTGTATCCCTGTGGAGATGTGCACACTGAACTGTTAGAATGAGTGTGTCCACATGGAGGAGTGCACACTGAACTGTTAGAATGAGTGTGTCCACATGGAAGTGTGCACACTGAACTGTTAGAATATGTCCACATGGAGGTGTGCACACTGTATTGTTAGAATGAGTGTGTCCACATGGAGGTGTGCACACTGAACTGTTAAAATGACTGTGTATGCATGGAGGTGTGCACACTGAACTGTTAGAATGAGTGTGTCCACATGGAGGAGTGCACACTGAACTGTTAGAATGAGTGTGCCCACATGGAGGTGTGCAGACTGAACTGTTAGAATGAGTGTGCCCACATGGAGGTGTGCACACTGAATTGTTAGAATGAGTGTGCCCAAATGGAATTGTGCACACTGTACTGTTAGAATGAGTGTGCCCACATGGAGGTGTGCACACTGAAATGTTAGAATGAGTGTGCCCACATGGAGTTTTGCACACTGAACTGTTAGAATGAGTGTGCCCACATAAAGGTGTGCACACTGAACTGTTAGAATGAGTGTGTCCACATGGAGGTGTGCACACTGAACTGCTAGAATGAGTGTGCCCACATGGAGGTGTGCACACTGAACTGTTAGAATGAGTGTGCCCACATGGAGGTGTGCACACTGAACTGTTAGAATGAGTGTGCCCACATGGAGGTGTGCACACTGAACTGTTAGAATGAGTGGGCCACTTGGAGTTATACACACTGAATTGTTAGAATGACTGTGTCCACATGGAGGTGTGCACACTGAAATGTTAGATTGATTGTGTCCACATGGAGGTGTGCACACTGAACTGTTAGAATGAGTGTGTCCCTGTGGAGGTGTGCTCACTGAAATGTTAGAATGAGTGTGTCCACATGGATGTGTGCACACTGAAGTGTTAGAATTTATCCACATGGAGGTGTGCACACTGAATTGTTAGAATGAGTGTGTCCACATGGAGGTGTGCACACTGAACTTTTAGAATGATTGTGTCCACATGGAGGTGTGCACACTGAATTGTTAGAATGAGTGTGTCCACATGGAGGTGTGCACACTGAACTGGTAGAATGAGTGTGCCCACATGCAGGTGTGCACACTGAACTGTTAGAATGAGTGTGCCCACATGGAGGTGTGCACACTGAACTGTTAGAATGAGTGTGCCCACATGGATGTGTGCACACTGAATTCTTAGAATGACTGTGTCCACATGGAGGTGTGCACACAGAACTGTTAGAATGACTGTGTCCACATGGATTGTGCACACTGAACTGTTAGAATGAGTGTGTTCCTGTTGAGGTGTGCACACTGAACTGTTAGAATGAGTGTGTCCACATGGAGTTGTGCACACTGAACTGTAAGAATGAGTGTGTCCACATGGAGGTGTGCACACTGAACTGTTAGAATGAGTGTGTCACATGGAGGTGTGCACACTGAACTGTAAGAATGAGTGTGTCCACATGGAGGTGTGCACACTGAACTGTTAGAATGAATGTGTCCCTGTGGAGGTGTGCACACTGAACTGTTCGAATGAGTGTGTCCACATGGAGGTGTGCACACTGAAGTGTTAGAATTTATCCACATGGAGGTGTGCACACTGAACTGTTAGAATGAGTGTGTCCACATGGAGGTGTGCACACTGAACTGTTAGAATGAGTGTGTCCACATGGATTAGTGCATACTGAACTGTTAGAATGAGTGTGTCCACATGGAGGTGTGCACCCTGAACTGTTAGAATGAGTGTGCCCACATGGAGGTGTGCACACTGAACTGTTAGAATGAGTGTGCCCAAATGGAAGTGTGCACACTGAACTGTTAGAATGAGTGTGCCCACATGGAGGTGTGCACACTGAACTGTTAGAATGAGTGTGCCCACATGGAGGTGTGCACACTGAACTGTTACAATGAGTGTGTCCACATGGAGGTGTGCACACTGAACTGTTAGAATGAGTGTGCCCACATGGAGGTGTGCACACTGAACTGTTAGAATGAGTGTGCACACATGGAGGTGTGCACACTGAACTGTTAGAATGAGTGTGCCCACATGGAGGTGTGCAGACTGAACTGTTAGAATGAGTGCGCCCACATGGAAGTGTGCACACTGAAATGTTAGAATGAGTGTGTCCATATGGAGGTGTGCACACTGAACTGTTAGAATGAGTGTGCCCACATGGAGGTGTGCACACTGAACTGTTAGAATGAGTGTGCCCACATGGAGTTATACACACTGAATTGTTAGAATGACTGTGTCCATATGGAGGTGTGCACACTGAAATGTTAGATTGATTGTGTCCACATGGAGGTGTGCACACTGAAGTGTTAGAATTTATCCACATGGAGGTGTGCACACTGAACTGTTAGAATGAGTGTGCCCACATGGAGGTGTGCAGACTGAACTGTTAGAATGAGTGTGCCCACATGGAGATGTGCACACTGAACTGTTAGAATGAGTGTGCCCAAATGGAAGTGTGCACACTGAACTGTTAGAATGAGTGTGCCCACATGGAGGTGTGCACACTGAAATGTTAGAATGAGTGTGCCCACATGGAGGTGTGCACACTGAACTCTTAGAATGAGTGTGTCCACATGGAGGTGTGCACACTGAACTGTTAGAATGAGTGTGCCCACATGGAGGTGTGCACACTGAACTGTTAGAATGAGTGTGCCCACATGGAGTTATACACACTGAATTGTTAGAATGACTGTGTCCATATGGAAGTGTGCACACTGAAATGTTAGATTGATTGTGTCCACATGGAGGTGTGCACACTGAACTTTTAGAATGAGTGTATCCCTGTGGAGGTGTGCACACTGAACTGTTAGAATGAGTGTGTCCACATGGAGGTGTGCACACTGAACTGTTAGAATGAGTGTATCCACATGGAGTTGTGCACACTGAACTGTTAGAATTAGTGTATCCCTGTGGAGATGTGCACACTGAACTGTTAGAATGAGTGTGTCCACATGGAGGAGTGCACACTGAACTGTTAGAATGAGTGTGTCCACATGGAAGTGTGCACAATGAACTGTTAGAATATGTCCACATGGAGGTGTGCACACTGTATTGTTAGAATGAGTGTGTCCACATGGAGGTGTGCACACTGAACTGTTAGAATGAGTGTGTCCACATGGAGGTGTGCACACTGAACTGTTAGAATTAGTGTGTCCACATGGAGGTGTGCATTCTGAACTGTTTGATTGTGTCCACATGGAGTTGTGCACACTGAACTGTTAGAATGAGTGTGTCCCTGTGGAGGTGTGCACACTGAAATGTTAGAATGAGTATGTCCACATGGATGTGTGCACACTGAAGTGTTAGAATTTATCCACATGGAGGTGTGCACACTGAACTGTTAGAATGAGTGTGTCCACATGGAGGTGTGCACACTGAACTGTTAGAATGAGTGTGTCCCCATGGAGGTTTGCACACTGAAGTGTTAGAAAGAGTGAGTCCACATGGAGGTGTGCACACTGAACTGTTAGAGTGAGTGTGCCCACATGGAGGTGTGCACACTGAACTGTTAGAATGATTGTGCCTACATGGAGGTGTGCACACTGAACTGTTAGAATGAGTGTGCCCACATGGAGGTGTGCACACTGAACTGTTAGAATGGGTGTGCCCACATGGAGGTGTGCACACTGAATTGTTAGAATGAGTGTGCCCAAATGGAATTGTGCACACTGTACTGTTAGAATGAGTGTGCCCACATGGAGGTGTGCACACTGAAATGTTAGAATGAGTGTGCCCACATGGAGGTTTGCACACTGAACTGTTAGAATGAGTGTGCCCACATGGAGGTGTGCACACTGAACTGTTAGAATGAGTGTGTCCACATGGAGGTGTGCACACTGAACTGTTAGAATGAGTGTGTCACTGTGGAGGTGTGCACACTGAACTGTTAGAATGAGTGTGCCCACATGGAGGTGTGCACACTGAACTGTTAGAATGAGTGTGCCCACATGGAGGTGTGCACACTGAACTGTTAGAATGAGTGGGCCACTTGGAGTTATACACACTGAATTGTTAGAATGACTGTGTCCACATGGAGGTGTGCACACTGAAATGTTAGATTGATTGTGTCCACATGGAGGTGTGCACACTGAACTGTTAGAATGAGTGTGTCCCTGTGGAGGTGTGCACACTGAAATGTTAGAATGAGTGTGTCCACATGGATGTGTGCACACTGAAGTGTTAGAATTTATCCACATGGAGGTGTGCACACTGAACTGTTAGAATGAGTGTGTCCACATGGAGGTGTGCACACTGAACTTTTAGAATGAGTGTGTCCACATGGAGGTGTGCACACTGAACTGTTAGAATGAGTGTGTCCACATGGAGGTGTGCACACTGAACTGTTAGAATGAGTGTGCCCACATGCAGGTGTGCACACTGAACTGTTAGAATGAGTGTGTCCACATGGAGGTGTGCACACTGAACTGTTAGAATGAGTGTGTCCACATGGAGGTGTGCACACAGAACTGTTAGAATGACTGTGTCCACATGGATTGTGCACACTGAACTGTTACAATGAGTGTGTCCCTGTTGAGGTGTGCACACTGAACTGTTAGAATGAGTGTGTCCACATGGAGGTGTGCACACTGAACTGTAAGAATGAGTGTGTCCACATGGAGGTGTGCACACTGAACTGTTAGAATGAGTGTGTCACATGGAGGTGTGCACACTGAACTGTTAGAATGAGTGTGTCCCTGTGGAGGTGTGCACACTGAAATGTTAGAATGAGTGTGTCCACATGGATGTGTGCACACTGAAGTGTTAGAATTTATCCACATGGAGGTGTGCACACTGAACTGTTAGAATGAGTGTGTCCACATGGAGGTGTGCACACTGAACTTTTAGAATGAGTGTGTCCACATGGAGGTGTGCACACTGAAATGTTAGAATGAGTGTGTCCACATGGAGGTGTGCACACTGAACTGTTAGAATGAGTGTGCCCACATGCAGGTGTGCACACTGAACTCTTAGAATGAGTGTGTCCACATGGAGGTGTGCACACTGAACTGTTAGAATGAGTGTGTCCACATGGAGGTGTGCACACAGAACTGTTAGAATGACTGTGTCCACATGGATTGTGCACACTGAACTGTTAGAATGAGTGTGTCCCTGTTGAGGTGTGCACACTGAACTGTTAGAATGAGTGTGTCCACATGGAGGTGTGCACACTGAACTGTAAGAATGAGTGTGTCCACATGGAGGTGTGCACACTGAACTGTTAGAATGAGTGTGCCCACATGGAGGTGTGCACACTGAACTGTAAGAATGAGTGTGTCCACATGGAGGTGTGCACACTGAACTGTTAGAATGAATGTGTCCCTGTGGAGGTGTGCACACTGAACTGTTCGAATGAGTGTGTCCACATGGAGGTGTGCACACTGAAGTGTTAGAATTTATCCACATGGAGGTGTGCACACTGAACGGTTAGAATGAGTGTGTCCACATGGAGGTGTGCACACTGAACTGTTAGAATGAGTGTGTCCACATGGAGGAGTGCATACTGAACTGTTAGAATGAGTGTGTCCACATGGAGGTGTGCACCCTGAACTGTTAGAATGAGTGTGCCCACATGGAGGTGTGCACACTGAACTGTTAGAATGAGTGTGCCCAAATGGAAGTGTGCACACTGAACTGTTAGAATGAGTGTGCCCACATGGAGGGGTGCACACTGAACTGTTAGAATGAGTGTGCCCACATGGAGGTGTGCACACTGAACTGTTAGAATGAGTGTGTCCACATGGAGGTGTGCACACTGAACTGTTAGAATGAGTGTGCCCACATGGAGGTGTGCACACTGAACTGTTAGAATGAGTGTGCCCACATGGAGGTGTGCACACTGAACTGTTAGAATGAGTGTGCCCACATGGAGGTGTGCAGACTGAACTGTTAGAATGAGTGCGCCCACATGGAAGTGTGCACACTGAAATGTTAGAATGAGTGTGTCCATATGGAGGTGTGCACACTGAACTGTTAGAATGAGTGTGCCCACATGGAGGTGTGCACACTGAACTGTTAGAATGAGTGTGCCCACATGGAGTTATACACACTGAATTGTTAGAATGACTGTGTCCATATGGAGGTGTGCACACTGAAATGTTAGATTGATTGTGTCCACATGGAGGTGTGCACACTGAAGTGTTAGAATTTATCCACATGGAGGTGTGCACACTGAACTGTTAGAATGAGTGTGCCCACATGGAGGTGTGCAGACTGAACTGTTAGAATGAGTGTGCCCACATGGAGATGTGCACACTGAACTGTTAGAATGAGTGTGCCCAAATGGAAGTGTGCACACTGAACTGTTAGAATGAGTGTGCCCACATGGAGGTGTGCACACTGAAATGTTAGAATGAGTGTGTCCACATGGAGGTGTGCACACTGAACTGTTAGAATGAGTGTGCCCACATGGAGGTGTGCACACTGAACTGTTAGAATGAGTGTGTCCACATGGAGGTGTGCACACTGAACTGTTAGAATGAGTGTGCCCACATGGAGGTGTGCACACTGAACTGTTAGAATGAGTGTGCCCACATGGAGTTATACACAATGAATTGTTAGAATGACTGTGTCCATATGGAGGTGTGCACACTGAAATGTTAGATTGATTGTGTCCACATGGAGGTGTGCACACTGAACTTTTAGAATGAGTGTATCCCTGTGGAGGTGTGCACACTGAACTGTTAGAATGAGTGTGTCCACATGGAGGTGTGCACACTGAACTGTTAGAATGAGTGTGTCCACATGGAGTTGTGCACACTGAACTGTTAGAATTAGTGTATCCCTGTGGAGATGTGCACACTGAACTGTTAGAATGAGTGTGTCCACATGGAGGAGTGCACACTGAACTGTTAGAATGAGTGTGTCCACATGGAAGTGTGCACAATGAACTGTTAGAATATGTCCACATGGAGGTGTGCACACTGTATTGTTAGAATGAGTGTGTCCACATGTAGGTGTGCACACTGAACTGTTAGAATGAGTGTGTCCACATGGAGGTGTGCACACTGAACTGTTAGAATTAGTGTTTCCACATAGAGGTGTGCATTCTGAACTGTTTGATTGTGTCCACATGGAGTTGTGCACACTGAACTGTTAGAATGAGTGTGTCCCTGTGGAGGTGTGCACACTGAAATGTTAGAATGAGTATGTCCACATGGATGTGTGCACACTGAAGTATTAGAATTTATCCACATGGAGGTGTGCACACTGAACTGTTAGAATGAGTGTGTCCACATGGAGGTGTGCACACTGAACTGTTAGAATGAGTGTGTCCACATGGAGGTTTGCACCCTGAAGTGTTAGAAAGAGTGAGTCCACATGGAGGTGTGCACACTGAACTGTTAGAATGAGTGTGCCCACATGGAGGTGTGCACACTGAACTGTGAGAATGATTGTGCCTAAATGGAGGTGTGCACACTAAACTGTTAGAATGAGTGTGCCCACATGGAGGTGTGCACACTGAACTGTTAGAATGGGTGTGTCCACATGGAGGTGTGCACACTGAACTGTTAGAATGAGTGTGCCCACATGGAAGTGTGCACACTGAACTGTTAGAATGAGTGTGCCTACATGGAGGTGTGCACACTGAACTGTTAGAATGAGTGTGCCCACATGGAGGTGTGCACACTGAATTGTTAGAATGAGTGTGCCCACATGGAGGTGTGCACACTGAACTGTTAGAATGAGTGTGTCCCTGTGGAAGTGTGCACACTGAACTGTTAGTATGAGTGTGTCCACATGGAGGTGTGCACACTGAACTGTTAGAATGAGTGTGCCCACATGCAGGTGTGCACACTGAACTCTTAGAATGAGTGTGTCCACATGGAGGTGTGCACACTGAACTGTTAGAATGAGTGTGTCCACATGGAGGTGTGCACACAGAACTGTTAGAATGACTGTGTCCACATGGATTGTGCACACTGAACTGTTAGAATGAGTGTGTCCCTGTTGAGGTGTGCACACTGAACTGTTAGAATGAGTGTGTCCACATGGAGGTGTGCACACTGAACTGTAAGAATGAGTGTGTCCACATGGAGGTGTGCACACTGAACTGTTAGAATGAGTGTGCCCACATGGAGGTGTGCACACTGAACTGTAAGAATGAGTGTGTCCACATGGAGGTGTGCACACTGAACTGTTAGAATGAATGTGTCCCTGTGGAGGTGTGCACACTGAACTGTTCGAATGAGTGTGTCCACATGGAGGTGTGCACACTGAAGTGTTAGAATTTATCCACATGGAGGTGTGCACACTGAACTGTTAGAATGAGTGTGTCCACATGGAGGTGTGCACACTGAACTGTTAGAATGAGTGTGTCCACATGGAGGAGTGCATACTGAACTGTTAGAATGAGTGTGTCCACATGGAGGTGTGCACCCTGAACTGTTAGAATGAGTGTGCCCACATGGAGGTGTGCACACTGAACTGTTAGAATGAGTGTGCCCAAATGGAAGTGTGCACACTGAACTGTTAGAATGAGTGTGCCCACATGGAGGGGTGCACACTGAACTGTTAGAATGAGTGTGCCCACATGGAGGTGTGCACACTGAACTGTTAGAATGAGTGTGTCCACATGGAGGTGTGCACACTGAACTGTTAGAATGAGTGTGCCCACATGGAGGTGTGCACACTGAACTGTTAGAATGAGTGTGCCCACATGGAGGTGTGCACACTGAACTGTTAGAATGAGTGTGCCCACATGGAGGTGTGCAGACTGAACTGTTAGAATGAGTGCGCCCACATGGAAGTGTGCACACTGAAATGTTAGAATGAGTGTGTCCATATGGAGGTGTGCACACTGAACTGTTAGAATGAGTGTGCCCACATGGAGGTGTGCACACTGAACTGTTAGAATGAGTGTGCCCACATGGAGTTATACACACTGAATTGTTAGAATGACTGTGTCCATATGGAGGTGTGCACACTGAAATGTTAGATTGATTGTGTCCACATGGAGGTGTGCACACTGAAGTGTTAGAATTTATCCACATGGAGGTGTGCACACTGAACTGTTAGAATGAGTGTGCCCACATGGAGGTGTGCAGACTGAACTGTTAGAATGAGTGTGCCCACATGGAGATGTGCACACTGAACTGTTAGAATGAGTGTGCCCAAATGGAAGTGTGCACACTGAACTGTTAGAATGAGTGTGCCCACATGGAGGTGTGCACACTGAAATGTTAGAATGAGTGTGTCCACATGGAGGTGTGCACACTGAACTGTTAGAATGAGTGTGCCCACATGGAGGTGTGCACACTGAACTGTTAGAATGAGTGTGTCCACATGGAGGTGTGCACACTGAACTGTTAGAATGAGTGTGCCCACATGGAGGTGTGCACACTGAACTGTTAGAATGAGTGTGCCCACATGGAGTTATACACAATGAATTGTTAGAATGACTGTGTCCATATGGAGGTGTGCACACTGAAATGTTAGATTGATTGTGTCCACATGGAGGTGTGCACACTGAACTTTTAGAATGAGTGTATCCCTGTGGAGGTGTGCACACTGAACTGTTAGAATGAGTGTGTCCACATGGAGGTGTGCACACTGAACTGTTAGAATGAGTGTGTCCACATGGAGTTGTGCACACTGAACTGTTAGAATTAGTGTATCCCTGTGGAGATGTGCACACTGAACTGTTAGAATGAGTGTGTCCACATGGAGGAGTGCACACTGAACTGTTAGAATGAGTGTGTCCACATGGAAGTGTGCACAATGAACTGTTAGAATATGTCCACATGGAGGTGTGCACACTGTATTGTTAGAATGAGTGTGTCCACATGTAGGTGTGCACACTGAACTGTTAGAATGAGTGTGTCCACATGGAGGTGTGCACACTGAACTGTTAGAATTAGTGTGTCCACATGGAGGTGTGCATTCTGAACTGTTTGATTGTGTCCACATGGAGTTGTGCACACTGAACTGTTAGAATGAGTGTGTCCCTGTGGAGGTGTGCACACTGAAATGTTAGAATGAGTATGTCCACATGGATGTGTGCACACTGAAGTGTTAGAATTTATCCACATGGAGGTGTGCACACTGAACTGTTAGAATGAGTGTGTCCACATGGAGGTGTGCACACTGAACTGTTAGAATGAGTGTGTCCACATGGAGGTTTGCACCCTGAAGTGTTAGAAAGAGTGAGTCCACATGGAGGTGTGCACAATGAACTGTTAGAATGAGTGTGCCCACATGGAGGTGTGCACACTGAACTGTGAGAATGATTGTGCCTAAATGGAGGTGTGCACACTAAACTGTTAGAATGAGTGTGCCCACATGGAGGTGTGCACACTGAACTGTTAGAATGGGTGTGTCCACATGGAGGTGTGCACACTGAACTGTTAGAATGAGTGTGCCCACATGGAAGTGTGCACACTGAACTGTTAGAATGAGTGTGCCTACATGGAGGTGTGCACACTGAACTGTTAGAATGAGTGTGCCCACATGGAGGTGTGCACACTGAATTGTTAGAATGAGTGTGCCCACATGGAGGTGTGCACACTGAACTGTTAGAATGAGTGTGTCCCTGTGGAAGTGTGCACACTGAACTGTTAGTATGAGTGTGTCCACATGGAGGTGTGCACACTGAACTGTTAGAATGAGTGTGTCACTGTGGAGGTGTGCACACTGAACTGTTAGAATGAGTGTGCCCACATGGAGGTGTGCACACTGAACTGTTAGAATGAGTGTGCCCACATGGAGGTGTGCACACTGAACTGTTAGAATGAGTGGGCCACTTGGAGTTATAAACACTGAATTGTTAGAATGACTGTGTCCACATGGATGTGTGCACACTGAAATGTTAGATTGATTGTGTCCACATGGAGGTGTGCACACTGAACTGTTAGAATGAGTGTGTCCCTGTGGAGGTGTGCACACTGAAATGTTAGAATGAGTGTGTCCACATGGAGGTGTGCACACTGAACTTTTAGAATGAGTGTGTCCACATGGAGGTGTGCACACTGAACTGTTAGAATGAGTGTGTCCACATGGAGGTGTGCACACTGAACTTTTAGAATGAGTGTGTCCACATGGAGGTGTGCACACTGAACTGTTAGAATGAGTGTGTCCACATGGAGGTGTGCACACTGAACTTTTAGAATGAGTGTGTCCACATGGAGGTGTGCACACTGAACTGTTAGAATGAGTGTGTCCACATGGAGGTGTGCACACTGAACTGTTAGAATGAGTGTGCCCACATGCAGGTGTGCACACTGAACTGTTAGAATGAGTGTGTCCACATGGAGGTGTGCACACTGAACTGTTAGAATGAGTGTGTCCACATGGAGGTGTGCACACAGAACTGTTAGAATGACTGTGTCCACATGGATTGTGCACACTGAACTGTTAGAATGAGTGTGTCCCTGTTGAGGTGTGCACACTGAACTGTTAGAATGACTGTGTCCACATGGAGGTGTGCACACTGAACTGTAAGAATGAGTGTGTCCACATGGAGGTGTGCACACTGAACTTTTAGAATGAGTGTGTCACATGGAGGTATGCACACTGAACTGTTAGAATGAGTGTGTCCCTGTGGAGGTGTGCACACTGAAATGTTAGAATGAGTGTGTCCACATGGATGTGTGCACACTGAAGTGTTAGAATTTATCCACATGGAGGTGTGCACACTGAACTGTTAGAATGAGTGTGTCCACATGGAGGTGTGCACATTGAACTGTTAGAATGAGTGTGCCCACATGGAGGTGTGCACACTGAACTGTTAGAATGAGTGTGTCCACATGGAGGTGTGCACACTGAACTGTTAGAATGAGTGTGCCCACATGCAGGTGTGCACACTGAACTGTTAGAATGAGTGTGTCCACATGGAGGTGTGCACACTGAACTGTTAGAATGAGTGTGTCCACATGGAGGTGTGCACACAGAACTGTTAGAATGACTGTGTCCACATGGATTGTGCACACTGAACTGTTAGAATGAGTGTGTCCCTGTTGAGTTGTGCACACTGAACTGTTAGAATGAGTGTGTCCACATGGAGGTGTGCACACTGAACTGTTAGAATGAGTGTGCCCACATGGAGGTGTGCACACTGAAATGTTAGAATGAGTGTGCCCACATGGAGGTGTGCACACTGAACTGTTAGAATGAGTGTGCCCACATGGAGGGGTGCACACTGAACTGTTAGAATGAGTGTGTCCACATGGAGGTGTGCACACTGAACTGTTAGAATGAGTGTGCCCACATGGAGGTGTGCACACTGAACTGTTAGAATGAGTGTGCCCACATGGAGTTATACACACTGAATTGTTAGAATGACTGTGTCCATATGGAGGTGTGCACACTGAAATGTTAGATTGATTGTGTCCACATGGAGGTGTGCACACTGAACTTTTAGAATGAGTGTATCCCTGTGGAGGTGTGCACACTGAACTGTTAGAATGAGTGTGTCCACATGGAGGTGTGCACACTGAACTGTTAGAATGAGTGTGTCCACATGGAGTTGTGCACACTGAACTGTTAGAATTAGTGTATCCCTGTGGAGATGTGCACACTGAACTGTTAGAATGAGTGTGTCCACATGGAGGAGTGCACACTGAACTGTTAGAATGAGTGTGTCCACATGGAAGTGTGCACAATGAACTGTTAGATTATGTCCACATGGAGGTGTGCACACTGTATTGTTAGAATGAGTGTGTCCACATGTAGGTGTGCACACTGAACTGTTAGAATGAGTGTGTCCACATGGAGGTGTGCACACTGAACTGTTAGAATTAGTGTGTCCACATGGAGGTGTG
Organism: Peromyscus eremicus; assembly: GCF_949786415.1. NCBI lineage: Eukaryota > Metazoa > Chordata > Mammalia > Rodentia > Cricetidae > Peromyscus > Peromyscus eremicus. The sequence goes on along the minus strand of NW_026734948.1, from coordinate 133,054 downwards.
CATTCTGAACTGTTTGATTGTGTCCACATGGAGTTGTGCACACTGAACTGTTAGAATGAGTGTGTCCCTGTGGAGGTGTGCACACTGAACTGTTAGAATGAGTGTGTCCACATGGAGGTTTGCACCCTGAAGTGTTAGAAAGAGTGAGTCCACATGGAGGTGTGCACACTGAACTGTTAGAATGAGTGTGCCCACATGGAGGTGTGCACACTGAACTGTTAGAATGATTGTGCCTACATGGAGGTGTGCACACTGAACTGTTAGAATGAGTGTGCCCACATGGAGGTGTGCACACTGAACTGTTAGAATGGGTGTGTCCACATGGAGGTGTGCACACTGAACTGTTAGAATGAGTGTGCCCACATGGAACTGTGCACACTGAACTGTTAGAATGAGTGTGCCTACATGGAGGTGTGCACACGGAACTGTTAGAATGAGTGTGCCCACATGGAGGTGTGCACACTGAATTGTTAGAATGAGTGTGCCCACATGGAGGTGTGCACACTGAACTGTTAGAATGAGTGTGTCCCTGTGGAAGTGTGCACACTGAACTGTTAGTATGAGTGTGCCCACATGGAGGTGTGCACACTGAACTGTTAGAATGAGTGTGCCCACATGGAGGTGTGCACACTGAACTGTTAGAATGAGTGTGCCCACATGGAGGTGTGCACATTGAACTGTTAGAATGAGTGTGCCCACATGGAGGTGTGCACACTGAACTGTTAGAATGAGAGTGCCCACATGGAGGTGTGCAAACTGAAATGTTAGAATGAGTGTGTCCACATGGAGGTGTGCACACTGAAGTGTTAGAATTTATCCACATGGAGGTGTGTAAACTGAACTGTTAGAATGAGTGTGTCCACATGGAGGAGTGCACACTGAACTGTTAAAATGAGTGTGCCCACATGGAGGTGTGCAGACTGAACTGTTAGAATGAGTGTGCCCACATGGAGATGTGCACACTGAACTGTTAGAATGAGTGTGCCCAAATGGAAGTGTGCACACTGAACTGTTAGAATGGGTGTGCCCACATGGAGGTGTGCACACTGAAATGTTAGAATGAGTGTGCCCACATGGAGGTGTGCACACTGAACTGTTAGAATGAGTGTGTCCACATGGAGGTGTGCACACTGAACTGTTAGAATGAGTGTGCCCACATGGAGGTGTGCACACTGAACTGTTAGAATGAGTGTGTCCACATGGAGGAGTGCACACTGAACTGTTAGAATGAGTGTGTCCACATGGAAGTGTGCACAATGAACTGTTAGTATATGTCCACATGGAGGTGTGCACACTGTATTGTTAGAATGAGTGTGTCCATATGTAGGTGTGCACACTGAACTGTTAGAATGAGTGTGTCCACATGGAGGTGTGCACACTGAACTGTTAGAATTAGTGTGTCCACATGGAGGTGTGCACACTGAACTGTTAGATTGATTGTGTCCACATGGAGTTGTGCACACTGAACTGTTAGAATGAGTGTGTCCCTGTGGAGGTGTGCACACTGAAATGTTAGAATGAGTGTGTCCACATGGATGTGTGCACACTGAAGTGTTAGAATTTATCCACATGGAGGTGTGCACACTGAACTGTTTGAATGAGTGTGCCCACATGGAGGTGTGCACATTGAACTGTTAGAATGAGTGTGCCCACATGGAGGTGTGCACACTGAACTGTTAGAATGAGTGTGTCCACATGGAGGTGTGCACACTGAACTGTTAGAATGAGTGTGCCCACATGGAGGTGTGCACACTGAACTGATAGAATGAGTGTGCCCACATGGAGGTGTGCACACTGAACTGTTAGAATGAGTGTGTCCACATGGAGTTGTGCACACTGAACAGTTAGAATGAGTGTGCCCACATGGAGGTGTGCACACTGAACTGTTAGAATGAGTGTGCCCACATGGAAGTGTGCACACTGAAATGTTAGAATGAGTGTGTCCACATGGAGGTGTGCACACTGAAATGTTAGAATGAGAGTGTCCCTGTGGAGGTGTCCACACTGAACTGTTCGAATGAGTGTGTCAACATGGAGTTGTGCACACTGAACTGTTAGAATGTGTGTGTCCACATGGAGGTGTGCACACTGAACTGTTAGAATGAGTGTGCCCACATGGAGGTGTGCACACTGAACTTTTAGAATGAGTGTGTCCACATGGAGGTGTGCACACTGAACTGTTAGAATGAGTGTGCCCACATGGAGGTGTGCACACTGAACTGTTAGAATGAGTGTGTCTACATGGAGGTGTGCACACTGAACTGTTAGAATGAGTGTGCCCACATGGAGGTGTGCAGACTGAACTGTTAGAATGAGTGTGCCCACATGGAGGTGTGCCTAATGAACTATTAGAATGAGTGTGTCCACATGGAGTTGTGCACACTGAACTGTTAGAATGAGTGTGTCCACATGGAGGTGTGCACAATGAACTGTTAGAATGAGTGTTTCCACATGGAGTTGTGCACACTGAACTGTTAGAATTAGTGTATCCCTGTGGAGATGTGCACACTGAACTGTTAGAATGAGTGTGTCCACATGGAGGAGTGCACACTGAACTGTTAGAATGAGTGTGTCCACATGGAAGTGTGCACACTGAACTGTTAGAATATGTCCACATGGAGGTGTGCACACTGTATTGTTAGAATGAGTGTGTCCACATGTAGGTGTGCACACTGAACTGTTAAAATGACTGTGTATGCATGGAGGTGTGCACACTGAACTGTTAGAATGAGTGTGTCCACATGGAGGAGTGCACACTGAACTGTTAGAATGAGTGTGCCCACATGGAGGTGTGCAGACTGAACTGTTAGAATGAGTGTGCCCACATGGAGGTGTGCACACTGAATTGTTAGAATGAGTGTGCCCAAATGGAATTGTGCACACTGTACTGTTAGAATGAGTGTGCCCACATGGAAGTGTGCACACTGAAATGTTAGAATGAGTGTGCCCACATGGAGGTTTGCACACTGAACTGTTAGAATGAGTGTGCCCACATGGAGGTGTGCACACTGAACTGTTAGAATGAGTGTGTCCATATGGAGGTGTGCACACTGAACTGTTAGAATGAGTGTGCCCACATGGAGGTGTGCACACTGAACTGTTAGAATGAGTGTGCCCACATGGAGGTGTGCACACTGAACTGTTAGAATGAGTGTGCCCACATGGAGGTGTGCACACTGAACTGTTAGAATGAGTGTGCCCACTTGGAGTTATACACACTGAATTGTTAGAATGACTGTGTCCACATGGAGGTGTGCACACTGAAATGTTAGATTGATTGTGTCCACATGGAGGTGTGCACACTGAACTGTTAGAATGAGTGCGTCCCTGTGGAGGTGTGCACACTGAAATGTTAGAATGAGTGTGTCCACATTGATGTGTGCACACTGAAGTGTTAGAATTTATCCACATGGAGGTGTGCACACTGAACTGTTAGAATGAGTGTGTCCACATGGAGGTGTGCACACTGAACTTTTAGAATGAGTGTGTCCACATGGAGGTGTGCACACTGAACTGTTAGAATGAGTGTGTCCACATGGAGGTGTGCACACTGAACTGGTAGAATGAGTGTGCCCACATGCAGGTGTGCACTGAACTGTTAGAATGAGTGTGCCCACATGGAGGTGTGCACACTGAACTGTTAGAATGAGTGTGCCCACATGGAGGTGTGCACACTGAATTCTTAGAATGACTGTGTCCACATGGAGGTGTGCACACAGAACTGTTAGAATGACTGTGTCCACATGGATTGTGCACACTGAACTGTTAGAATGAGTGTGTCCCTGTGGAGGTGTGCACACTGAACTGTTAGAATGAGTGTGTCCACATGGAGGTGTGCACACTGAACTGTAAGAATGAGTGTGTCCACATGGAGGTGTGCACACTGAACTGTTATAATGAGTGTGTCACATGGAGGTGTGCACACTGAACTGTAAGAATGAGTGTGTCCACATGGAGGTGTGCACACTGAACTGTTAGAATGAATGTGTCCCTGTGGAGGTGTGCACACTGAACTGTTCGAATGAGTGTGTCCACATGGAGGTGTGCACACTGAAGTGTTAGAATTTATCCACATGGAGGTGTGCACACTGAACTGTTAGAATGAGTGTGTCCACATGGAGGTGTGCACACTGAACTGTTAGAATGAGTGTGTCCACATGGAGGAGTGCATACTGAACTGTTAGAATGAGTGTGTCCACATGGAGGTGTGCACCCTGAACTGTTAGAATGAGTGTGCCCACATGGAGTGTGCACACTGAACTGTTAGAATGAGTGTGCACAAATGGAAGTGTGCACACTGAACTGTTAGAATGAGTGTGCCCACATGGAGGTGTGCACACTGAACTGTTAGAATGAGTGTGCCCACATGGAGGTGTGCACACTGAACTGTTAGAATGAGTGTGTCCACATGGAGGTGTGCACACTGAACTGTTAGAATGAGTGTGCCCACATGGAGGTGTGCACACTGAACTGTTAGAATGAGTGTGCCCACATGGAGGTGTGCACACTGAACTGTTAGAATGAGTGTGCCCACATGGAGGTGTGCAGACTGAACTGTTAGAATGAGTGCGCCCACATGGAAGTGTGCACACTGAAATGTTAGAATGAGTGTGTCCATATGGAGGTGTGCACACTGAAATGTTAGAATGAGTGTGTCCCTGTGGAGGTGTCCACACAGAACTGTTAGAATGAGTGTGTCAACATGGAGGTGTGCAAACTGAACTGTTAGAATGAGTGTGCCCACATGGAGGTGTGCACACTGAACTGTTAGAATGAGTGTGCCCACATGGAGGTGTGCACACTGAACTGTTAGAATGAGTGTGCCCACATGGAGGTGTGCAGACTGAACTGTTAGAATGAGTGTTTCCACATGGAGTTGTGCACACTGAACTGTTAGAATTAGTGTATCCCTGTGGAGATGTGCACAATGAACTGTTAGAATGAGTGTGTCCACATGGAGGAGTGCACACTGAACTGTTAGAATGAGTGTGTCCATGGAAGTGTGCACACTGAACTGTTAGAATATGTCCACATGGAGGTGTGCACACTGTATTGTTAGAATGAGTGTGTCCACATGGAGGTGTGCACACTGAACTGTTAAAATGACTGTGTATGCATGGAGGTGTGCACACTGAACTGTTAGAATGAGTGTGTCCACATGGAGGAGTGCACACTGAACTGTTAGAATGAGTGTGCCCACATGGAGGTGTGCAGACTGAACTGTTAGAATGAGTGTGCCCACATGGAGATGTGCACACTGAATTGTTAGAATGAGTGTGCCCAAATGGAAGTGTGCACACTGTACTGTTAGAATGAGTGTGCCCACATGGAGGTGTGCACACTGAAATGTTAGAATGAGTGTGCCCACATGGAGGTGTGCACACTGAACTGTTAGAATGAGTGTGCCCACATGGAGGTGAGCACACTGAACTGTTAGAATGAGTGTGTCCACATGGAGGTGTGCACACTGAACTGTTAGAATGAGTGTGCCCACATGGAGGTGTGCACACTGAACTGTTAGAATGAGTGTGCCCACATGGAGGTGTGCACACTGAACTGTTAGAATGAGTGTGCCCACTTGGAGGTGTGCACACTGAACTGTTAGAATGAGTGTGCCCACTTGGAGTTATACACACTGAATTGTTAGAATGACTGTGTCCACATGGAGGTGTGCACACTGAAATGTTAGATTGATTGTGTCCACATGGAGGTGTGCACACTGAACTGTTAGAATGAGTGTGTCCCTGTGGAGGTGTGCACACTGAAATGTTAGAATGAGTGTGTCCACATGGATGTGTGCACACTGAAGTGTTAGAATTTATCCACATGGAGGTGTGCACACTGAACTGTTAGAATGAGTGTGTCCACATGGAGGTGTGCACACTGAACTGTTAGAATGAGTGTGTCCACATGGAGGTGTGCACACTGAACTGTTAGAATGAGTGTGTCCACATGGAGGTGTGCACACTGAACTGGTAGAATGAGTGTGCCCACATGCAGGTGTGCACTCTGAACTGTTAGAATGAATGTGCCCACATGGAGGTGTGCACACTGAACTGTTAGAATGAGTGTGCCCACATGGAGGTGTGCACACTGAATTCTTAGAATGACTGTGTCCACATGGAGATGTGCACACTGAACTGTTAGAATTAGTGTGCCCACATGGAGTTGTGCACACTGAACTGTTAGAATGAGTGTGTCCCTGTGGAGGTGTGCACACTGAACTGTTAGAATGAGTGTGTCCACATGGAGGTGTGCACACTGAACTGTAAGAATGAGTGTGTCCACATGGAGGTGTGCACACTGAACTGTTAGAATGAGTGTGTAACATGGAGGTGTGCACACTGAACTGTAAGAATGAGTGTGTCCACATGGAGGTGTGCACACTGAACTGTTAGAATGAATGTGTCCCTGTGGAGGTGTGCACACTGAACTGTTCGAATGAGTGTGTCCACATGGAGGTGTGCACACTGAATTGTTAGAATTTATCCACATGGAGGTGTGCACACTGAACTTTTAGAATGAGTGTGTCCACATGGAGGTGTGCACACTGAACTGTTAGAATGAATGTGTCCACATGGAGGAGTGCACACTGAACTGTTAGAATGAGTGTGTCCACATGGAGGTGTGCACCCTGAACTGTTAGAATGAGTGTGCCCACATGGAGGTGTGCACACTGAACTGTTAGAATGAGTGTGTCCACATGGAGGTGTGCACACTGAACTGTTAGAATGAGTGTGCCCACATGGAGTTGTGCACACTGAACTGTTAGAATGACTGTGTCCACATGGAGGTGTGCACACTGAACTGTTAGAATGACTGTGCCCACATGGAGGTGTGCACACTGAACTGTTAGAATGAGTGTGCCAACATGGAGTTGTGCACACTGAACTGTTAGAATGACTGTGCCCACATGGAGGTGTGCACACTGAAATGTTAGAGTGAGTGTGTCACTGTGGAGGTGTGCACACTGAACTGTTAGGATGAGTGTCTCCACATGGATGTGTGCACACTGAACTGTTAGAATATGTGTGTGCACATGGAGGTGTGCACTCTGTACTGTTAGAATGAGTTTGCCCACATGGAGGTGTGCACAGTGAACTGTTAGAATGAGTGTGCCCACATGGAGGGGTGCACACTGAACTGTTAGAATGAGTGTGCCCACATGGAGGTGTGCACACTGAACTGTTAGAATGAGTGTGCCCACATGGAGGTGTGCACACTGAACTGTAAGAATGAGTGTGCCCACATGGAGGTATGCACACTGTACTGTTAGAATGAGTGTGTCCACATGGAGGTGTGCACACTAAACTGTTAGAATGAGTGTGTCCACATGGAGGTGTGCACACTGAACTGTTAGAATGACTGTATCCCTGTGGAGGTGTGCACACTGAACTGTTAGAGTGAGTGTGTCCACATTGAGGTTTGCACACTGAACTGTTAGAACGAGTGTGTCCACATGGAGGTGTGCACACTGAACTTTTAGATTGAGTGTGCCCACATGGAGGTGTGCACACTGAATTGTTAGAATATGTCCAAATGGAGGTGTGCACACTGTATTGTTAGAATGAGTGTGTCCACATGGAGGTGTGCACACTGAACTGTTAGAATGACTGTGTCCACATGGAGGTTTGTATACTGAACTGTTAGATTGAGTGTGTCCACATGGAGATGTGCACACTGAACTGTTAGAATGAGTGTGTCCACATGGAAGTGTGCACACTGAACTGTTAGAATGACAGTGCACACATACAGGTGTGCACACTGAACTGTTAGAATGAGTGTGTCCCTGTGGAGGTGTGCACACTGAACTGTTAGAATGAGTGTGTACACATGCAGGTGTCCACACTGAACTGTTAGAACGTGTGTGTCCACATGGGTGTGTGCACACTGAATTGTTAGAATGAGTGTGCCCACATGGATGTGTGCACCCTAAACTCTTAGAATGAGTGTGTCCACACGGAGGTGTGCACACTGAACTGTAAGAATGAGTGTGTCCACATGGAGGTGTGCACACTGAACTGTTAGAATGAATGTGTCCCTGTGGAGGTGTGCACACTGAAATGTTAGAATGAGTGTGTCCACATGGAGGTGTGCACACTGAAGTGTTAGAATTTATCCACATGGAGGTGTGCACACTGAACTGTTAGAATGAGTGTGTCCACATGGAGGTGTGCACACTGAACTGTTAGAATGAGTGTGTCCACATGGAGGTGTGCACACTGAACTGTTAGAATGAGTGTGTCCACATGGAGGTGTGCACCCTGAACTGTTAGAATGAGTGTGCCCACATGGAGGTGTGCACACTGAACTGTTAGAATGAGTGTGCGCAAATGGAAGTGTGCACACTGAACTGTTAGAATGAGTGTGCCCACATGGAGGTGTGAACACTGAACTGTTAGAATGAGTGTGTCCACATGGAGGTGTGCACACTGAACTGTTAGAATGAGTGTGCCCACATGGAGGTGTGCACACTGAACTGTTAGAATGAGTGTGCCCACATGGAGGTTTGCACACTGAACTGTTAGAATGAGTGTGTCCACATGGAGGTGTGCACACTGAACTATTAGAATGACTGTGTCCACATGGAGGTGTGCACACTGAACTGTTAGAATAACTGTGCCCACATGGAGTTGTGCACACTGAACTGTTAGAATGACTGTGCCCACATGGAGGTGTGCACACTGAACTGTAAGAATGAGTGTGTCACTGTGGAGGTGTGCACACTGAACTGTTAGGGTGAGTGTCTCCACATGGATGTGTGCACACTGAACTGTTAGAATGTGTGTGTGCACATGGACGTGTGCACTCTGTACTGTTAGAATGAGTGTGCCCACATGGAGGTGTGCACATTGAACTGTTAGAATGAGTGTGCCCACATGGAGGTGTGCACACTGAACTGTTAGAATGAGTGTGGCCACATGGAGGTGTGCACACTGAACTGTTAAAATGAGTGTGCCCACACGGAGGTGTGCACACTGAACTGTTAGAATGAGTGTGCCCACATGGAGGTGTGCACACTGAACTGTTAGAATGAGTGTGCCCACATGGAGGTGTGCACACTGAACTGTTAGAATGAGTGTGCCCACATGGAGGTGCGCACACTGAACTGTTAGAATGAGTGTGCCCACATGGAGATGTGCACACTGAACTGTTAGAATGAGTGTGTCCACATGGAGGTGTGAACACTAAACTGTTAGAATTAGTGTGTCCACATGGAGGTGTGCACACTGAACTGTTAGAATGACTGTATCCCTGTGGAGGTGTGCACACTGAACTGTTAGAATGAGTGTGTCCACATGGAGGTGTGCACACTGAACTGTTAGAATGACTGTATCCCTGTGGAGGTGTGCACATTGAACTGTTAGAATGAGTGTGCCCACATGGAGGTGTGCACACTGAACTGTTAGAATGAGTGTGCCCACATGGAGGTGTGCACACTGAACTGTTAGAATGAGTGTGCCCACATGGAGATGTGCACACTGAACTGTTAGAATTAGTGTATCCCTGTGGAGATGTGCACACTGAACTGTTAGAATGAGTGTGTCCACATGGAGGAGTGCACACTGAACTGTTAGAATGAGTGAGTCCACATGGAAAAGTGCACAATGAACTGTTAAAATATGTCCACATGGAGGTGTGCACACTGTATTGTTAGAATGAGTGTGTCCACATGGAGGTGTGCACACTGAACTGTTAGAATTAGTGTGTCCACATGGAGGTGTGCATTCTGAACTGTTTGATTGTGTCCACATGGAGTTGTGCACACTGAACTGTTAGAATGAGTGTGTCCCTGTGGAGGTGTGCACACTGAACTGTTAGAATGAGTGTGTCCACATGGATGTGTGCACACTGAAGTGTTAGAATTTATCCACATGGAGGAGTGCACACTGAACTGTTAGAATGAGTGTCTCCACATGGAGGTGTGCACACTGAACTGTTAGAATGAGTGTGTCCACATGGAGGTGTGCACACTGAACTGTTAGAATGAGTGTGTCACATGGAGGTGTGCACACTGAACTGTAAGAATGAGTGTGTCCACATGGAGGTGTGCACACTGAACTGTTAGAATGAATGTGTCCCTGTGGAGGTGTGCACACTGAAATGTTAGAATGAGTGTGTCCACATGGAGGTGTGCACACTGAAGTGTTAGAATTTATCCACATGGAGGTGTGCACACTGAACTGTTAGAATGAGTGTGTCCACATGGAGGTGTGCACACTGAACTGTTAGAATGAGTGTGTCCACATGGAGGAGTGCACACTGAACTGTTAGAATGAGTGTGTCCACATGGAGGTGTGCACACTGAACGGTTAGAATGAGTGTGCCCACATGGAGGTGTGCACACTGAACTGTTAGAATGAGTGTGTCCACATGGAGGTGTGCACACTGAACTGTTAGAATGAGTGTGCCCACATGGAGTTGTGCACACTGAACTGTTAGAATGACTGTGTCCACATGGAGGTGTGCACACTGAACTGTTAGAATGACTGGGCCCACATGGAGGTGTGCACACTGAACTGTTAGAATGAGTGTGTCACTGTGGAGGTGTGCACACTGAACTGTTAGGATGAGTGTCTCCACATGGATGTGTGCACACTGAACTGTTAGAATGTGTGTGTGCACATGGAGGTGTGCACTCCGTACTGATAGAATGAGTGTGCCCACATGGAGGTGTGCACATTGAACTGTTAGAATGAGTGTGCCCACATGGAGGTGTGCACACTGAACTTTTAGAATGAGTGTGCCCACATGGAGGTGTGCACACTGAACTGTTAGAATGAGTGTGTCCACATGGAGGTGTGCACACTGAACTGTTAGAATGAGTGTGTCCACATGGAGGTGTGCACACTGAACTGTTAGAATGAGTGTGCCCACATGGAGGTGTGCACACTGAACTGTTAAAATGAGTGTGCCCACACGGAGGTGTGCACACTGAACTGTTAGAATGAGTGTGCCCACATGGAGGTGTGCACACTGAACTGTTAGAATGAGTGTGCCCACATGGAGGTGTGCACACTGAACTGTTAGAATGAGTGTGCCCACATGGAGGTGCGCACACTGAACTGTTAGAATGAGTGTGCCCACATGGAGATGTGCACACTGAACTGTTAGAATGAGTGTGTCCACATGGAGGTGTGAACACTAAACTGTTAGAATTAGTGTGTCCACATGGAGGTGTGCACACTGAACTGTTAGAATGACTGTATCTCTGTGGAGGTGTGCACACTGAACTGTTAGAATGAGTGTGTCCACATGGAGGTTTGCACACTGAACTGTTAGAATGACTGTATCCCTGTGGAGGTGTGCACATTGAACTGTTAGATGAGTGTGCCCACATGGAGGTGTGCACACTGAACTGTTAGAATGAGTGTGCCCACATGGAGGTGTGCACACTGAACTGTTAGAATGAGTGTGCCCACATGGAGATGTGCACACTGAACTGTTAGAATGAGTGTATCCCTGTGGAGATGTGCACACTGAACTGTTAGAATGAGTGTGTCCACATGGAGGAGTGCACACTGAACTGTTAGAATGAGTGAGTCCACATGGAAGAGTGCACAATGAACTGTTAAAATATGTCCACATGGAGGTGTGCACACTGTATTGTTAGAATGAGTGTGTCCACATGTAGGTGTGCACACTGAACTGTTAGAATGAGTGTGTCCACATGGAGGTGTGCACACTGAACTGTTAGAATTAGTGTGTCCACATGGAGGTGTGCATTCTGAACTGTTTGATTGTGTCCACATGGAGTTGTGCACACTGAACTGTTAGAATGAGTGTGTCCCTGTGGAGGTGTGCACACTGAACTGTTAGAATGAGTGTGTCCACATGGATGTGTGCACACTGAAGTGTTAGAATTTATCCACATGGAGGAGTGCACACTGAACTGTTAGAATGAGTGTCTCCACATGGAGGTGTGCACACTGAACTGTTAGAATGAGTGTGTCCACATGGAGGTGTGCACACTGAACTGTTAGAATGAGTGTGTCACATGGAGGTGTGCACACTGAACTGTAAGAATGAGTGTGTCCACATGGAGGTGTGCACACTGAACTGTTAGAATGAATGTGTCCCTGTGGAGGTGTGCACACTGAAATGTTAGAATGAGTGTGTCCACATGGAGGTGTGCACACTGAAGTGTTAGAATTTATCCACATGGAGGTGTGCACACTGAACTGTTAGAATGAGTGTGTCCACATGGAGGTGTGCACACTGAACTGTTAGAATGAGTGTGTCCACATGGAGGAGTGCACACTGAACTGTTAGAATGAGTGTGTCCACATGGAGGTGTGCACACTGAACTGTTAGAATGAGTGTGCCCACATGGAGGTGTGCACACTGAACTGTTAGAATGAGTGTGTCCACATGGAGGTGTGCACACTGAACTGTTAGAATGAGTGTGCCCACATGGAGTTGTGCACACTGAACTGTTAGAATGACTGTGTCCACATGGAGGTGTGCACACTGAACTGTTAGAATGACTGGGCCCACATGGAGGTGTGCACACTGAACTGTTAGAATGAGTGTGCCAACATGGAGTTGTGCACACTGAACTGTTAGAATGACTGTGCCCACATGGAGGTGTGCACACTGAACTGTTAGAATGAGTGTGTCACTGTGGAGGTGTGCACACTGAACTGTTAGGATGAGTGTCTCCACATGGATGTGTGCACACTGAACTGTTAGAATGTGTGTGTGCACATGGAGGTGTGCACTCCGTACTGATAGAATGAGTGTGCCCACATGGAGGTGTGCACATTGAACTGTTAGAATGAGTGTGCCCACATGGAGGTGTGCACACTGAACTGTTAGAATGAGTGTGCCCACATGGAGGTGTGCACACTGAACTGTTAGAATTAGTGTATCCCTGTGGAGATGTGCACACTGAACTGTTAGAATGAGTGTGTCCACATGGAGGAGTGCACACTGAACTGTTAGAATGAGTGTGTCCACATGGAAGTGTGCACAATGAACTGTTAGAATATGTCCACATGGAGGTGTGCACAATGTATTGTTAGAATGAGTGTGTCCACATGTAGGTGTGCACACTGAACTGTTAGAATGAGTGTGTCCACATGGAGGTGTGCACACTGAACTGTTAGAATTAGTGTGTCCACATGGAGGTGTGCATTCTGAACTGTTTGATTGTGTCCACATGGAGTTGTGCACACTGAACTGTTAGAATGAGTGTGTCCCTGTTGAGGTGTGCACACTGAAATGTTAGAATGAGTGTGTCCACATGGATGTGTGCACACTGAAGTGTTAGAATTTATCCACATGGAGGTGTGCACACTGAACTGTTAGAATGAGTGTGTCCACATGGAGGTGTGCACACTGAACTGTTAGAATGAGTGTGTCCACATGGAGGTGTGCACACTGAACTGTTAGAATGAGTGTGTCACATGGAGGTGTGCACACTGAACTGTAAGAATGAGTGTGTCCACATGGAGGTGTGCACACTGAACTGTTAGAATGAATGTGTCCCTGTGGAGGTGTGCACACTGAAATGTTAGAATGAGTGTGTCCACATGGAGGTGTGCACACTGAAGTGTTAGAATTTATCCACATGGAGGTGTGCACACTGAACTGTTAGAATGAGTGTGTCCACATGGAGGTGTGCACAATGAACTGTTAGAATGAGTGTGTCCACATGGAGGAGTGCACACTGACCTGTTAGAATGAGTGTGTCCACATGGAGGTGTGCACCCTGAACTGTTAGAATGAGTGTGCCCACATGGAGGTGTGCACACTGAACTGTTAGAATGAGTGTGTCCACATGGAGGTGTGCACACTGAACTGTTAGAATGAGTGTGCCCACATGGAGTTGTGCACACTGAACTGTTAGAATGACTGTGTCCACATGGAGGTGTGCACACTGAACTGTTAGAATGACTGTGCCCACATGGAGGTGTGCACACTGAACTGTTAGAATGAGTGTGCCAACATGGAGTTGTGCTCACTGAACTGTTAGAATGACTGTGCCCACATGGAGGTGTGCACACTGAACTGTTAGAATGAGTGTGTCACTGTGGAGGTGTGCACACTGAACTGTTAGGATGAGTGTCTCCACATGGATGTGTGCACACTGAACTGTTAGAATGTGTGTGTGCACATGGAGGTGTGCACTCTGTACTGATAGAATGAGTGTGCCCACATGGAGGTGTGCACATTGAACTGTTAGAATGAGTGTGTCCACATGGAGGTGTGCACTCTGAACTGTTAGAATGAGTGTGCCCACATGGAGGTGCGCACACTGAACTGTTAGAATGAGTGTGCCCACATGGAGATGTGCACACTGAACTGTTAGAATGAGTGTGTCCACATGGAGGTGTGAACACTAAACTGTTAGTATTAGTGTGTCCACATGGAGGTGTGCACACTGAACTGTTAGAATGACTGTATCCCTGTGGAGGTGTGCACACTGAACTGTTAGAATGAGTGTGTCCACATGGAGGTGTGCACACTGAACTGTTAGAATGACTGTATCCCTGTGGAGGTGTGCACATTGAACTGTTAGAATGAGTGTGCCCACATGGAGGTGTGCACACTGAACTGTTAGAATGAGTGTGCCCACATGGAGGTGTGCACACTGAACTGTTAGAATGAGTGTGCCCACATGGAGATGTGCACACTGAACTGTTAGAATTAGTGTATCCCTGTGGAGATATGCACACTGAACTGTTAGAATGAGTGTGTCCACATGGAGGAGTGCACACTGAACTGTTAGAATGAGTGAGTCCACATGGAAGAGTGCACAATGAACTGTTAAAATATGTCCACATGGAGGTGTGCACACTGTATTGTTAGAATGAGTGTGTCCACATGTAGGTGTGCACACTGAACTGTTAGAATGAGTGTGTCCACATGGAGGTGTGCACACTGAACTGTTAGAATTAGTGTGTCCACATGGAGGTGTGCATTCTGAACTGTTTGATTGTGTCCACATGGAGTTGTGCACACTGAACTGTTAGAATGAGTGTGTCCCTGTGGAGGTGTGCACACTGAAATGTTAGAATGAGTGTGTCCACATGGATGTGTGCACACTGAAGTGTTAGAATTTATCCACATGGAGGAGTGCACACTGAACTGTTAGAATGAGTGTCTCCACATGGAGGTGTGCACACTGAACTGTTAGAATGAGTGTGTCCACATGGAGGTGTGCACACTGAACTGTTAGAATGAGTGTGTCACATGGAGGTGTGCACACTGAACTGTAAGAATGAGTGTGTCCACATGGAGGTGTGCACACTGAACTGTTAGAATGAATGTGTCCCTGTGGAGGTGTGCACACTGAAATGTTAGAATGAGTGTGTCCACATGGAGGTGTGCACACTGAAGTGTTAGAATTTATCCACATGGAGGTGTGCACACTGAACTGTTAGAATGAGTGTGTCCACATGGAGGTGTGCACACTGAACTGTTAGAATGAGTGTGTCCACATGGAGGAGTGCACACTGAACTGTTAGAATGAGTGTGTCCACATGGAGGTGTGCACACTGAACTGTTAGAATGAGTGTGCCCACATGGAGGTGTGCACACTGAACTGTTAGAATGAGTGTGTCCACATGGAGGTGTGCACACTGAACTGTTAGAATGAGTGTGTCCACATGGAGTTGTGAACACTGAACTGTTAGAATGACTGTGTCCACATGGAGGTGTGCACACTGAACTGTTAGAATGACTGGGCCCACATGGAGGTGTGCACACTGAACTGTTAGAATGAGTGTGCCAACATGGAGTTGTGCACACTGAACTGTTAGAATGACTGTGCCCACATGGAGGTGTGCACACTGAACTGTTAGAATGAGTGTGTCACTGTGGAGGTGTGCACACTGAACTGTTAGGATGAGTGTCTCCACATGGATGTGTGCACTCTGAACTGTTAGAATGTGTGTGTGCACATAGAGGTGTGCACTCCGTACTGATAGAATGAGTGTGCCCACATGGAGGTGTGCACATTGAACTGTTAGAATGAGTGTGCCCACATGGAGGTGTGCACACTGAACTGTTAGAATGAGTGTGCCCACATGGAGGTGTGCACACTGAACTGTTAGAATGAGTGTGTCCACATGGAGGTGTGCACACTGAACTGTTAGAAAGAGTGAGTCCACATGGAGGTGTGCACACTGAACTGTTAGAATGAGTGTGCCCACATGGAGGTGTGCACACTGAACTGTTAGAATGAGTGTGCCCACATGGAAGTGTGCACACTGAACTGTTAGAATGAGTGTGCCTACATGGAGGTGTGCACACTGAACTGTTAGAATGAGTGTGCCCACATGGAGGTGTGCACACTGAATTGTTAGAATGAGTGTGCCCACATGGAGGTGTGAACACTGAACTGTTAGAATGAGTGTGCCCACATGGAGGTGCGCACACTGAACTGTTAGAATGAGTGTGCCCACATGGAGATGTGCACACTGAACTGTTAGAATGAGTGTGTCCACATGGAGGTGTGAACACTAAACTGTTAGTATTAGTGTGTCCACATGGAGGTGTGCACACTGAACTGTTAGAATGACTGTATCCCTGTGGAGGTGTGCACACTGAACTGTTAGAATGAGTGTGTCCACATGGAGGTGTGCACACTGAACTGTTAGAATGACTGTATCCCTGTGGAGGTGTGCACATTGAACTGTTAGAATGAGTGTGCCCACATGGAGGTGTGCACACTGAACTGTTAGAATGAGTGTGCCCACATGGAGGTGTGCACACTGAACTGTTAGAATGAGTGTGCCCACATGGAGATGTGCACACTGAACTGTTAGAATTAGTGTATCCCTGTGGAGATATGCACACTGAACTGTTAGAATGAGTGTGTCCACATGGAGGAGTGCACACTGAACTGTTAGAATGAGTGAGTCCACATGGAAGAGTGCACAATGAACTGTTAAAATATGTCCACATGGAGGTGTGCACACTGTATTGTTAGAATGAGTGTGTCCACATGTAGGTGTGCACACTGAACTGTTAGAATGAGTGTGTCCACATGGAGGTGTGCACACTGAACTGTTAGAATTAGTGTGTCCACATGGAGGTGTGCATTCTGAACTGTTTGATTGTGTCCACATGGAGTTGTGCACACTGAACTGTTAGAATGAGTGTGTCCCTGTGGAGGTGTGCACACTGAAATGTTAGAATGAGTGTGTCCACATGGATGTGTGCACACTGAAGTGTTAGAATTTATCCACATGGAGGAGTGCACACTGAACTGTTAGAATGAGTGTCTCCACATGGAGGTGTGCACACTGAACTGTTAGAATGAGTGTGTCCACATGGAGGTGTGCACACTGAACTGTTAGAATGAGTGTGTCACATGGAGGTGTGCACACTGAACTGTAAGAATGAGTGTGTCCACATGGAGGTGTGCACACTGAACTGTTAGAATGAATGTGTCCCTGTGGAGGTGTGCACACTGAAATGTTAGAATGAGTGTGTCCACATGGAGGTGTGCACACTGAAGTGTTAGAATTTATCCACATGGAGGTGTGCACACTGAACTGTTAGAATGAGTGTGTCCACATGGAGGTGTGCACACTGAACTGTTAGAATGAGTGTGTCCACATGGAGGAGTGCACACTGAACTGTTAGAATGAGTGTGTCCACATGGAGGTGTGCACACTGAACTGTTAGAATGAGTGTGCCCACATGGAGGTGTGCACACTGAACTGTTAGAATGAGTGTGTCCACATGGAGGTGTGCACACTGAACTGTTAGAATGAGTGTGTCCACATGGAGTTGTGAACACTGAACTGTTAGAATGACTGTGTCCACATGGAGGTGTGCACACTGAACTGTTAGAATGACTGGGCCCACATGGAGGTGTGCACACTGAACTGTTAGAATGAGTGTGCCAACATGGAGTTGTGCACACTGAACTGTTAGAATGACTGTGCCCACATGGAGGTGTGCACACTGAACTGTTAGAATGAGTGTGTCACTGTGGAGGTGTGCACACTGAACTGTTAGGATGAGTGTCTCCACATGGATGTGTGCACTCTGAACTGTTAGAATGTGTGTGTGCACATAGAGGTGTGCACTCCGTACTGATAGAATGAGTGTGCCCACATGGAGGTGTGCACATTGAACTGTTAGAATGAGTGTGCCCACATGGAGGTGTGCACACTGAACTGTTAGAATGAGTGTGCCCACATGGAGGTGTGCACACTGAACTGTTAGAATGAGTGTGTCCACATGGAGGTGTGCACACTGAACTGTTAGAAAGAGTGAGTCCACATGGAGGTGTGCACACTGAACTGTTAGAATGAGTGTGCCCACATGGAGGTGTGCACACTGAACTGTTAGAATGAGTGTGCCCACATGGAAGTGTGCACACTGAACTGTTAGAATGAGTGTGCCTACATGGAGGTGTGCACACTGAACTGTTAGAATGAGTGTGCCCACATGGAGGTGTGCACACTGAATTGTTAGAATGAGTGTGCCCACATGGAGGTGTGAACACTGAACTGTTAGAATGAGTGTGCCCACATGGAGGTGTGCACACTGAACTGTTAGTATGAGTGTGCCCACATGGAGGTGTGCACACTGAACTGTTAGAATGAGTGTGCCCACATGGAGGTGTGCACACTGAACTGTTAGAATGAGTGTGCCCACATGGAGGTGTGCACATTGAACTGTTAGAATGAGTGTGCCCACATGGACGTGTGCACACTGAACTGTTAGAGTGAGTGTGCCCACATGGAGGTGTGCAAACTGAAATGTTAGAATGAGTGTGTCCACATGGAAGTGTGCACACTGAAGTGTTAGAATTTATCCACATGGAGGTGTGCACACTGAACTGTTAGAATGAGTGTGTCCACATGTAGGAGTGCACACTGAACTGTTAAAATGAGTGTGCCCACATGGAGGTGTGCAGACTGAACTGTTAGAATGAGTGTGCCCACATGGAGATGTGCACACTGAACTGTTAGAATGAGTGTGCCCAAATGGAAGTGTGCACACTGAACTGTTAGAATGAGTGTGCCCAAATGGAGGTGTGCACACTGAACTGTTAGAATGAGTGTTTCCACATGGAGTTGTGCACACTGATTTGTTAGAATTAGTGTATCCCTGTGGAGATGTGCACACTGAACTGTTAGAATTAGTGTGTCCACATGGAGGAGTGCACACTGAACTGTTAGAATGAGTGTGTCCACATGGAAGTGTGCACACTGAACTGTTAGAATATGTCCACATGGAGGTGTGCACACTGTATTGTTAGAATGAGTGTGTCCACATGGGGGTGTGCACACTGAACTGTTAAAATGACTGTGTATGCATGGAGGTGTGCACACTGAACTGTTAGAATGAGTGTGTCCACATGGAGGAGTGCACACTGAACTGTTAGAATGAGTGTGCCCACATGGAGGTGTGCAGACTGAACTGTTAGAATGAGTGTGCCCACATGGAGGTGTGCACACTGAACTGTTAGAATGAGTGTGTCCACATGGAGGTGTGCACACTGAACTGTTAGAATGAGTGTGCCCACATGGAGGTGTGCACACTGAACTGTTAGAATGAGTGTGCCCACATGGAGGTGTGCACACTGAACTGTTAGCTGAGTGTGCCCACATAGAGGTGTGCACACTGAACTGTTAGAATGAGTGTTCCCACTTGGAGTTATACACACTGAATTGTTAGAATGACTGTGTCCACATGGAGGTGTGCACAGTGAAATGTTAGATTGATTGTGTCCACATGGAGGTGTGCACACTGAACTGTTAGAATGAGTGTGTCCCTGTGGAGGTGTGCACACTGAAATGTTAGAATGAGTGTGTCCACATGGATGTGTGCACACTGAAGTGTTAGAATTTATCCACATGGAGGTGTGCACACTGAACAGTTAGAATGAGTGTGTCCACATGGAGGTGTGCACACTGAACTGTTAGAATGAGTGTGTCCACATGGAGGTGTGCACACTGAACTGTTAGAATGAGTGTGTCCACATGGAGGTGTGCACACTGAACTGGTAGAATGAGTGTGCCCACATGCAGGTGTGCACACTGAACTGTTAGAATGAGTGTGCCCACATGGAGGTGTGCACACTGAACTGTTAGAATGAGTGTGCCCACATGGAGGTGTGCACACTGAATTCTTAGAATGACTGTGTCCACATGGAGGTGTGCACACTGAACTGTTAGAATGAGTGTGCCCACATGGAGTTGTGCACACTGAACTGTTAGAATGAGTGTGTCCCTGTGGAGGTGTGCACACTGAACTGTTAGAATGAGTGTGTCCACATGGAGGTGTGCACACTGAACTGTAAGAATGAGTGTGTCCACATGGAGGTGTGCACACTGAACTGTTAGAATGAGTGTGTCACATGGAGGTGTGCACACTGAACTGTAAGAATGAGTGTGTCCACATGGAGGTGTGCACACTGAACTGTTAGAATGAATGTGTCCCTGTGGAGGTGTGCACACTGAACTGTTCGAATGAGTGTGTCCACATGGAGGTGTGCACACTGAAGTGTTAGAATTTATCCACATGGAGGTGTGCATACTGAACTGTTAGAATGAGTGTGTCCACATGGAGGTGTGCACACTGAACTGTTAGAATGAGTGTGTCCACATGGAGGAGTGCACACTGAACTGTTAGAATGAGTGTGTCCACATGGAGGTGTGCACCCTGAACTGTTAGAATGAGTGTGCCCACATGGAGGTGTGCACACTGAACTGTAGAATGAGTGTGCCCACATGGAAGTGTGCACACTGAACTGTTAGAATGAGTGTGCCCACATGGAGGTGTGCACACTGAACTGTTAGAATGAGTGTGCCCACATGGAGGTGTGCACACTGAACTGTTAGAATGAGTGTGTCCACATGGAGGTGTGCACACTGAACTGTTAGAATGAGTGTGCCCACATGGAGGTGTGCACACTGAACTGTTAGAATGAGTGTGCCCACATGGAGGTGTGCACACTGAACTGTTAGAATGAGTGTGCCCACATGGAGGTGTGCAGACTGAACTGTTAGAATGAGTGTGCCCACATGGAAGTGTGCACACTGAAATGTTAGAATGAGTGTGTCCATATGGAGGTGTGCACACTGAAATGTTAGAATGAGTGTGTCCCTGTGGAGGTGTCCACACTGAACTGTTAGAATGAGTTTATCAACATGGAGGTGTGCACACTGAACTGTTAGAATGTGTGTGTCCACGTGGAGGTGTGCAAACTGAAATGTTAGAATGAGTGTGCCCAAATGGAAGTGTGCACACTGAACTGTTAGAATGAGTGTGCCCACATGGAGGTGTGCACACTGAGCTGTTAGAATGACTGTGCCCACAGGGAGGTGTGCACACTGAACTGTTAGAATGAGTGTGTCCACATGGAGGTGTGCACACTGAACTGTTAGAATGTGTGTTTCCACATGGAGTTGTGCACACTGAACTGTTAGAATTAGTGTATCCCTGTGGAGATGTGCACACTGAACTGTTAGAATGAGTGTGTCCACATGGAAGTGTGCACACTGAACTGTTAGAATATGTCCACATGGAGGTGTGCACACTGTATTGTTAGAATGAGTGTGTCCACATGGAGGTGTGCACACTGAACTGTTAAAATGACTGTGTATGCATGGAGGTGTGCACACTGAACTGTTAGAATGAGTGTGTCCACATGGAGGAGTGCACACTGAACTGTAGAATGAGTGTGCCCACATGGAAGTGTGCACACTGAACTGTTAGAATGAGTGTGCCCACATGGAGGTGTGCACACTGAACTGTTAGAATGAGTGTGCCCACATGGAGGTGTGCACACTGAACTGTTAGAATGAGTGTGTCCACATGGAGGTGTGCACACTGAACTGTTAGAATGAGTGTGCCCACATGGAGGTGTGCACACTGAACTGTTAGAATGAGTGTGCCCACATGGAGGTGTGCACACTGAACTGTTAGAATGAGTGTGCCCACATGGAGGTGTGCAGACTGAACTGTTAGAATGAGTGTGCCCACATGGAAGTGTGCACACTGAAATGTTAGAATGAGTGTGTCCATATGGAGGTGTGCACACTGAAATGTTAGAATGAGTGTGTCCCTGTGGAGGTGTCCACACTGAACTGTTAGAATGAGTTTATCAACATGGAGGTGTGCACACTGAACTGTTAGAATGTGTGTGTCCACGTGGAGGTGTGCAAACTGAAATGTTAGAATGAGTGTGCCCAAATGGAAGTGTGCACACTGAACTGTTAGAATGAGTGTGCCCACATGGAGGTGTGCACACTGAGCTGTTAGAATGACTGTGCCCACAGGGAGGTGTGCACACTGAACTGTTAGAATGAGTGTGTCCACATGGAGGTGTGCACACTGAACTGTTAGAATGAGTGTTTCCACATGGAGTTGTGCACACTGAACTGTTAGAATTAGTGTATCCCTGTGGAGATGTGCACACTGAACTGTTAGAATGAGTGTGTCCACATGGAAGTGTGCACACTGAACTGTTAGAATATGTCCACATGGAGGTGTGCACACTGTATTGTTAGAATGAGTGTGTCCACATGGAGGTGTGCACACTGAAGTGTTAGAATTTATCCACATGGAGGTGTGCACACTGAACTGTTAGAATGAGTGTGTCCACATGGAGGTGTGCACACTGAACTGTTAGAATGAGTGTGTCCACATGGAGGTGTGCACACTGAACTGTTAGAATGAGTGTGTCCACATGGAGGTGTGCACACTGAACTGGTAGAATGAGTGTGCCCACATGCAGGTGTGCACACTGAACTGTTAGAATGAGTGTGCCCACATGGAGGTGTGCACACTGAACTGTTAGAATGAGTGTGCCCACATGGAGGTGTGCACACTGAATTCTTAGAATGACTGTGTCCACATGGAGGTGTGCACACTGAACTGTTAGAATGAGTGTGCCCACATGGAGTTGTGCACACTGAACTGTTAGAATGAGTGTGTCCCTGTGGAGGTGTGCACACTGAACTGTTAGAATGAGTGTGTCCACATGGAGGTGTGCACACTGAACTGTAAGAATGAGTGTGTCCACATGGAGGTGTGCACACTGAACTGTTAGAATGAGTGTGTCACATGGAGGTGTGCACACTGAACTGTAAGAATGAGTGTGTCCACATGGAGGTGTGCACACTGAACTGTTAGAATGAATGTGTCCCTGTGGAGGTGTGCACACTGAACTGTTCGAATGAGTGTGTCCACATGGAGGTGTGCACACTGAAGTGTTAGAATTTATCCACATGGAGGTGTGCATACTGAACTGTTAGAATGAGTGTGTCCACATGGAGGTGTGCACACTGAACTGTTAGAATGAGTGTGTCCACATGGAGGAGTGCACACTGAACTGTTAGAATGAGTGTGTCCACATGGAGGTGTGCACCCTGAACTGTTAGAATGAGTGTGCCCACATGGAGGTGTGCACACTGAACTGTAGAATGAGTGTGCCCACATGGAAGTGTGCACACTGAACTGTTAGAATGAGTGTGCCCACATGGAGGTGTGCACACTGAACTGTTAGAATGAGTGTGCCCACATGGAGGTGTGCACACTGAACTGTTAGAATGAGTGTGTCCACATGGAGGTGTGCACACTGAACTGTTAGAATGAGTGTGCCCACATGGAGGTGTGCACACTGAACTGTTAGAATGAGTGTGCCCACATGGAGGTGTGCACACTGAACTGTTAGAATGAGTGTGCCCACATGGAGGTGTGCAGACTGAACTGTTAGAATGAGTGTGCCCACATGGAAGTGTGCACACTGAAATGTTAGAATGAGTGTGTCCATATGGAGGTGTGCACACTGAAATGTTAGAATGAGTGTGTCCCTGTGGAGGTGTCCACACTGAACTGTTAGAATGAGTTTATCAACATGGAGGTGTGCACACTGAACTGTTAGAATGTGTGTGTCCACGTGGAGGTGTGCAAACTGAAATGTTAGAATGAGTGTGCCCAAATGGAAGTGTGCACACTGAACTGTTAGAATGAGTGTGCCC
This sequence comes from Peromyscus eremicus, assembly GCF_949786415.1. NCBI lineage: Eukaryota > Metazoa > Chordata > Mammalia > Rodentia > Cricetidae > Peromyscus > Peromyscus eremicus. The sequence continues at coordinate 109,097 of NW_026734948.1, read as the reverse complement.
ACATGGAGGTGTGCACACTGAGCTGTTAGAATGACTGTGCCCACAGGGAGGTGTGCACACTGAACTGTTAGAATGAGTGTGTCCACATGGAGGTGTGCACACTGAACTGTTAGAATGTGTGTTTCCACATGGAGTTGTGCACACTGAACTGTTAGAATTAGTGTATCCCTGTGGAGATGTGCACACTGAACTGTTAGAATGAGTGTGTCCACATGGAAGTGTGCACACTGAACTGTTAGAATATGTCCACATGGAGGTGTGCACACTGTATTGTTAGAATGAGTGTGTCCACATGGAGGTGTGCACACTGAACTGTTAAAATGACTGTGTATGCATGGAGGTGTGCACACTGAACTGTTAGAATGAGTGTGTCCACATGGAGGAGTGCACACTGAACTGTAGAATGAGTGTGCCCACATGGAAGTGTGCACACTGAACTGTTAGAATGAGTGTGCCCACATGGAGGTGTGCACACTGAACTGTTAGAATGAGTGTGCCCACATGGAGGTGTGCACACTGAACTGTTAGAATGAGTGTGTCCACATGGAGGTGTGCACACTGAACTGTTAGAATGAGTGTGCCCACATGGAGGTGTGCACACTGAACTGTTAGAATGAGTGTGCCCACATGGAGGTGTGCACACTGAACTGTTAGAATGAGTGTGCCCACATGGAGGTGTGCAGACTGAACTGTTAGAATGAGTGTGCCCACATGGAAGTGTGCACACTGAAATGTTAGAATGAGTGTGTCCATATGGAGGTGTGCACACTGAAATGTTAGAATGAGTGTGTCCCTGTGGAGGTGTCCACACTGAACTGTTAGAATGAGTTTAGCAACATGGAGGTGTGCACACTGAACTGTTAGAATGTGTGTGTCCACGTGGAGGTGTGCAAACTGAAATGTTAGAATGAGTGTGCCCAAATGGAAGTGTGCACACTGAACTGTTAGAATGAGTGTGCCCACATGGAGGTGTGCACACTGAGCTGTTAGAATGACTGTGCCCACAGGGAGGTGTGCACACTGAACTGTTAGAATGAGTGTGTCCACATGGAGGTGTGCACACTGAACTGTTAGAATGAGTGTTTCCACATGGAGTTGTGCACACTGAACTGTTAGAATTAGTGTATCCCTGTGGAGATGTGCACACTGAACTGTTAGAATGAGTGTGTCCACATGGAAGTGTGCACACTGAACTGTTAGAATATGTCCACATGGAGGTGTGCACACTGTATTGTTAGAATGAGTGTGTCCACATGGAGGTGTGCACACTGAACTGTTAAAATGACTGTGTATGCATGGAGGTGTGCACACTGAACTGTTAGAATGAGTGTGTCCACATGGAGGAGTGCACACTGAACTGTTAGAATGAGTGTGCCCACATGGAGGTGTGCAGACTGAACTGTTAGAATGAGTGTGCCCACATGGAGATGTGCACACTGAATTGTTAGAATGAGTGTGCCCAAATGGAAGTGTGCACACTGTACTGTTAGAATGAGTGTGCCCACATGGAGGTGTGCACACTGAAATGTTAGAATGAGTGTGCCCACATGGAGGTGTGCACACTGAACTGTTAGAATGAGTGTGCCCACATGGAGGTGAGCACACTGAACTGTTAGAATGAGTGTGTCCACATGGAGGTGTGCACACTGAACTGTTAGAATGAGTGTGCCCACATGGAGGTGTACACACTGAACTGTTAGAATGAGTGTGCCCACATGGAGGTGTGCACACTGAACTGTTAGAATGAGTGTGCCCACATGGAGGTGTGCACACTGAACTGTTAGAATGAGTGTGCCCACTTGGAGTTATACACACTGAATTGTTAGAATGACTGTGTCCACATGGAGGTGTGCACACTGAAATGTTAGATTGATTGTGTCCACATGGAGGTGTGCACACTGAACTGTTAGAATGAGTGTGTCCCTGTGGAGGTGTGCACACTGAAATGTTAGAATGAGTGTGTCCACATGGATGTGTGCACACTGAAGTGTTAGAATTTATCCACATGGAGGTGTGCACACTGAAATGTTAGAATGAGTGTGTCCACATGGAGGTGTGCACACTGAACTGTTAGAATGATTGTGTCGACATGGAGGTGTGCACACTGAACTGTTAGAATGAGTGTGTCCACATGGAGGTGTGCACACTGAACTGGTAGAATGAGTGTGCCCACATGCAGGTGTGCACACTGAACTGTTAGAATGAATGTACCCACATGGAGGTGTGCACACTGAACTGTTAGAATGAGTGTGCCCACATGGAGGTGTGCACACTGAATTCTTAGAATGACTGTGTCCACATGGAGGTGTGCACACTGAACTGTTAGAATGAGTGTGCCCACATGGAGTTGTGCACACTGAACTGTTAGAATGAGTGTGTCCCTGTGGAGGTGTGCACACTGAACTGTTAGAATGAGTGTGTCCACATGGAGGTGTGCACACTGAACTGTAAGAATGAGTGTGTCCACATGGAGGTGTGCACACTGAACTGTTAGAATGAGTGTGTCACATGGAGGTGTGCACACTGAACTGTAAGAATGAGTGTGTCCACATGGAGGTGTGCACACTGAACTGTTAGAATGAATGTGTCCCTGTGGAGGTGTGCACACTGAACTGTTCGAATGAGTGTGTCCACATGGAGGTGTGCAGACTGAATTGTTAGAATTTATCCACATGGAGGTGTGCACACTGAACTGTTAGAATGAGTGTGTCCACATGGAGGTGTGCACACTGAACTGTTAGAATGAGTGTGTCCACATGGAGGAGTGCACACTGAACTGTTAGAATGAGTGTGTCCACATGGAGGTGTGCACCCTGAACTGTTAGAATGAGTGTGCCCACATGGAGGTGTGCACACTGAACTGTTAGAATGAGTGTGCCCACATGGAAGTGTGCACACTGAACTGTTAGAATGAGTGTGCCCACATGGAGGTGTGCACACTGAACTGTTAGAATGAGTGTGCCCACATGGAGGTGTGCACACTGAACTGTTAGAATGAGTGTGTCCACATGGAGGTGTGCACACTGAACTGTTAGAATGAGTGTGTCCACATGGAGGTGTGCACACTGAACTGTTAGAATGAGTGTGCCCACAAAGAGGTGTGCACACTGAACTGTTAGAATGAGTGTGCCCACATGGAGGTGTGCACACTGAACTGTTAGAATGAGTGTGCCCACATGGAGGTGTGCACACTGAACTGTTAGAATGAGTGTGCCCACATGGAAGTGTGCACACTGAAATGTTAGGTGAGTGTGTCCATATGGAGGTGTGCACACTGAAATGTTAGAATGAGTGTGTCCCTGTGGAGGTGTCCACACTGAACTGTTAGAATGAGTGTGTCAACATGGAGGTGTGCACACTGAACTGTTAGAATGTGTGTGTCCACGTGGAGGTGTGCAAACTGAAATGTTAGAATGAGTGTGCCCACATGGAGTTGTGCACACTGACCTGTTAGAATGACTGTGCCCACAGGGAGGTGTGCACACTGAACTGTTAGAATGAGTGTGTCCACATGGAGGTGTGCACACTGAACTGTAAGAATGAGTGTGTCCACATGGAGGTGTGCACACTGAACTGTTAGAATGAGTGTGTCACATGGAGGTGTGCACACTGAACTGTAAGAATGAGTGTGTCCACATGGAGGTGTGCACACTGAACTGTTAGAATGAATGTGTCCCTGTGGAGGTGTGCACACTGAAATGTTAGAATGAGTGTGTCCACATGGAGGTGTGCACACTGAAGTGTTAGAATTTATGCACATGGAGGTGTGCACACTGAACTGTTAGAATGAGTGTGTCCACATGGAGGTGTGCACACTGAACTGTTAGAATGAGTGTGTCCACATGGAGGAGTGCACACTGAACTGTTAGAATGAGTGTGTCCACATGGAGGTGTGCACCCTGAACTGTTAGAATGAGTGTGCCCACATGGTGGTGTGCACACTGAACTGTTAGAATGAGTGTGTCCACATGGAGGTGTGCACACTGAACTGTTAGAATGAGTGTGCCCACATGGAGTTGTGCACACTGAACTGTTAGAATGACTGTGTCCACATGGAGGTGTGCACACTGAACTGTTAGAATGACTGTGCCCACATGGAGGTGTGCACACTGAACTGTTAGAATGAGTGTGCCAACATGGAGTTGTGCACACTGAACTGTTAGAATGACTGTGCCCACATGGAGGTGTGCACACTGAACTGTTAGAATGAATGTGTCCCTGTGGAGGTGTGCACACTGAACTGTTCGAATGAGTGTGTCCACATGGAGGTGTGCACACTGAATTGTTAGAATTTATCCACATGGAGGTGTGCACACTGAACTGTTAGAATGAGTGTGTCCACATGGAGGTGTGCACACTGAACTGTTAGAATGAGTGTGTCCACATGGAGGAGTGCACACTGAACTGTTAGAATGAGTGTGTCCACATGGAGGTGTGCACCCTGAACTGTTAGAATGAGTGTGCCCACATGGAGGTGTGCACACTGAACTGTTAGAATGAGTGTGCCCACATGGAAGTGTGCACACTGAACTGTTAGAATGAGTGTGCCCACATGGAGGTGTGCACACTGAACTGTTAGAATGAGTGTGTCCACATGGAGGTGTGCACACTGAACTGTTAGAATGAGTGTGCCAACAAAGAGGTGTGCACACTGAACTGTTAGAATGAGTGTGCCCACATGGAGGTGTGCACACTGAACTGTTAGAATGAGTGTGCCCACATGGAGGTGTGCACACTGAACTGTTAGAATGAGTGTGCCCACATGGAGGTGTGCACACTGAACTGTTAGAATGAGTGTGCCCACATGGAAGTGTGCACACTGAAATGTTAGGTGAGTGTGTCCATATGGAGGTGTGCACACTATAATGTTAGAATGAGTGTGTCCCTGTGGAGGTGTCCACACTGAACTGTTAGAATGAGTGTGCCCACATGGAGGTGTGCACACTGAACTGTTAGAATGAGTGTGCCCACATGGAAGTGTGCACACTGAAATGTTAGGTGAGTGTGTCCATATGGAGGTGTGCACACTGAAATGTTAGAATGAGTGTGTCCCTGTGGAGGTGTCCACACTGAACTGTTAGAATGAGTGTGTCAACATGGAGGTGTGCACACTGAACTGTTAGAATGTGTGTGTCCACGTGGAGGTGTGCAAACTGAAATGTTAGAATGAGTGTGCCCAAATGGAAGTGTGCACACTGAACTGTTGGAATGAGTGTGCCCACATGGAGGTGTGCACACTGAGCTGTTAGAATGACTGTGCCCACAGGGAGGTGTGCACACTGAACTGTTAGAATGAGTGTGTCCACATGGAGGTGTGCACACTGAACTGTAAGAATGAGTGTGTCCACATGGAGGTGTGCACACTGAACTGTTAGAATGAGTGTGTCACATGGAGGTGTGCACACTGAACTGTAAGAATGAGTGTGTCCACATGAAGGTGTGCACACTGAACTGTTAGAATGAATGTGTCCCTGTGGAGGTGTGCACACTGAAATGTTAGAATGAGTGTGTCCACATGGAGGTGTGCACACTGAAGTGTTAGAATTTATCCACATGGAGGTGTGCACACTGAACTGTTAGAATGAGTGTGTCCACATGGAGGTGTGCACACTGAACTGTTAGAATGAGTGTGTCCACATGGAGGATTGCACACTGAACTGTTAGAATGAGTGTGTCCACATGGAGGTGTGCACCCTGAACTGTTAGAATGAGTGTGCCCACATGGTGGTGTGCACACTGAACTGTTAGAATGAGTGTGTCCACATGGAGTTGTGCACACTGAACTGTTAGAATGAGTGTGCCCACATGGAGTTGTGCACACTGAACTGTTAGAATGACTGTGTCCACATGGAGGTGTGCACACTGAACTGTTAGAATGACTGTGCCCACATGGAGGTGTGCACACTGAACTGTTAGAATGAGTGTGCCAACATGGAGTTGTGCACACTGAACTGTTAGAATGACTGTGCCCACATGGAGGTGTGCACACTGAACTGTTAGAATGAGTGTGTCACTGTGGAGGTGTGCACACTGAACTGTTAGGATGAGTGTCTCCACATGGATGTGTGCACACTGAACTGTTAGAATGTGTGTGTGCACATGGAGTTGTGCACTCTGTACTGTTAGAATGAGTGTGCCCACATGGAGGTGTGCACATTGAACTGTTAGAATGAGTGTGCCCACATGGAGGTGTGCACACTGAACTGTTAGAATGAGTGTGCCCACATGGAGGTTTGCACACTGAACTGTTAGAATGAGTGTGCCCACATGGAGGTGTGCACACTGAACTGTTAGAATGAGTGTGTCCACATGGAGGTGTGCACACTGAACTGTTAGAATGAGTGTGTCCACATGGAGGAGTGCACACTGAACTGTTAGAATGAGTGTGTCCACATGGAGGTGTGCACCCTGAACTGTTAGAATGAGTGTGCCCACATGGAGGTGTGCACACTGAACTGTTAGAATGAGTGTGCCCAAATGGAAGTGTGCACACTGAACTGTTAGAATGAGTGTGCCCACATGGAAGTGTGAACACTGAACTGTAAGAATGAGTGTGTCCACATGGAGGTGTGCACACTGAACTGTTAGAATGAGTGTGTCACATGGAGGTGTGCACACTGAACTGTAAGAATGAGTGTGTCCACATGGAGGTGTGCACACTGAACTGTTAGAATGAGTGTGCCCACATGGAGGTGTGCACACTGAACTGTTAGAATGAGTGTGTCCACATGGAGGTGTGCACACTGAACTGTTAGAATGAGTGTGCCCACATGGAGTTGTGCACACTGAACTGTTAGAATGACTGTGTCCACATGGAGGTGTGCACACTGACCTGTTAGAATGACTGTGCCCACATGGAGGTGTGCACACTGAACTGTTAGAATGAGTGTGCCAACATGGAGTTGTGCACACTGAACTGTTAGAATGACTGTGCCCACATGGAGGTGTGCACACTGAACTGTTAGAATGAGTGTGTCCACAAGGAGGTGTTCACACTGAACTGTTAGGGTGAGTGTCTCCACATGGATGTGTGCACACTGAACTGTTAGAATGTGTGTGTGCACATGGAGGTGTGCACTCTGTACTGTTAGAATGAGTGTGCCCACATGGAGGTGTGCACATTGAACTGTTAGAATGAGTGTGCCCACATGGAGGTGTGCACACTGAACTGTTAGAATGAGTGTGCCCACATGGAGGTGCACTGAACTGTTAGAATGAGTGTGCCCACATGGAGGTGTGCACACTGAACTGTTAGAATGAGTGTGCCCACATGGAGGTGTGCACACTGAACTGTTAGAATGAGTGTGCCCACATGGAGGTGTGCACACTGAACTGTTAGAATGAGTGTGCCCACATGGAGGTGTGCACACTGAACTGTTAGAATGAGTGTGTCCACATGGAGGTGTGCACACTAAACTGTTAGAATTAGTGTGTCCACATGGAGGTGTGCACACTGAACTGTTAGATTGACTGTATCCCTGTGGAGGTGTGCACACTGAACTGTTAGAATGAGTGTGTCCACATGGAGGTGTGCACACTGAACTGTTAGAACGAGTGTGTCCACATGGAGGTGTGCACACTGAACTGTTAGAATGAGTGTGTCCCTGTGGAGGTGTCCACACTGAACTGTTAGAATGAGTTTAGCAACATGGAGGTGTGCACACTGAACTGTTAGAATGTGTGTGTCCACGTGGAGGTGTGCAAACTGAAATGTTAGAATGAGTGTGCCCAAATGGAAGTGTGCACACTGAACTGTTAGAATGAGTGTGCCCACATGGAGGTGTGCACACTGAGCTGTTAGAATGACTGTGCCCACAGGGAGGTGTGCACACTGAACTGTTAGAATGAGTGTGTCCACATGGAGGTGTGCACACTGAACTGTTAGAATGAGTGTTTCCACATGGAGTTGTGCACACTGAACTGTTAGAATTAGTGTATCCCTGTGGAGATGTGCACACTGAACTGTTAGAATGAGTGTGTCCACATGGAAGTGTGCACACTGAACTGTTAGAATATGTCCACATGGAGGTGTGCACACTGTATTGTTAGAATGAGTGTGTCCACATGGAGGTGTGCACACTGAACTGTTAAAATGACTGTGTATGCATGGAGGTGTGCACACTGAACTGTTAGAATGAGTGTGTCCACATGGAGGAGTGCACACTGAACTGTAGAATGAGTGTGCCCACATGGAAGTGTGCACACTGAACTGTTAGAATGAGTGTGCCCACATGGAGGTGTGCACACTGAAATGTTAGAATGAGTGTGTCCACATGGATGTGTGCACACTGAAGTGTTAGAATTTATCCACATGGAGGTGTGCACACTGAACAGTTAGAATGAGTGTGTCCACATGGAGGTGTGCACACTGAACTGTTAGAATGAGTGTGTCCACATGGAGGTGTGCACACTGAACTGTTAGAATGAGTGTGTCCACATGGAGGTGTGCACACTGAACTGGTAGAATGAGTGTGCCCACATGCAGGTGTGCACACTGAACTGTTAGAATGAGTGTGCCCACATGGAGGTGTGCACACTGAACTGTTAGAATGAGTGTGCCCACATGGAGGTGTGCACACTGAATTCTTAGAATGACTGTGTCCACATGGAGGTGTGCACACTGAACTGTTAGAATGAGTGTGCCCACATGGAGTTGTGCACACTGAACTGTTAGAATGAGTGTGTCCCTGTGGAGGTGTGCACACTGAACTGTTAGAATGAGTGTGTCCACATGGAGGTGTGCACACTGAACTGTAAGAATGAGTGTGTCCACATGGAGGTGTGCACACTGAACTGTTAGAATGAGTGTGTCACATGGAGGTGTGCACACTGAACTGTAAGAATGAGTGTGTCCACATGGAGGTGTGCACACTGAACTGTTAGAATGAATGTGTCCCTGTGGAGGTGTGCACACTGAACTGTTCGAATGAGTGTGTCCACATGGAGGTGTGCACACTGAAGTGTTAGAATTTATCCACATGGAGGTGTGCATACTGAACTGTTAGAATGAGTGTGTCCACATGGAGGTGTGCACACTGAACTGTTAGAATGAGTGTGTCCACATGGAGGAGTGCACACTGAACTGTTAGAATGAGTGTGTCCACATGGAGGTGTGCACCCTGAACTGTTAGAATGAGTGTGCCCACATGGAGGTGTGCACACTGAACTGTAGAATGAGTGTGCCCACATGGAAGTGTGCACACTGAACTGTTAGAATGAGTGTGCCCACATGGAGGTGTGCACACTGAACTGTTAGAATGAGTGTGCCCACATGGAGGTGTGCACACTGAACTGTTAGAATGAGTGTGTCCACATGGAGGTGTGCACACTGAACTGTTAGAATGAGTGTGCCCACATGGAGGTGTGCACACTGAACTGTTAGAATGAGTGTGCCCACATGGAGGTGTGCACACTGAACTGTTAGAATGAGTGTGCCCACATGGAGGTGTGCAGACTGAACTGTTAGAATGAGTGTGCCCACATGGAAGTGTGCACACTGAAATGTTAGAATGAGTGTGTCCATATGGAGGTGTGCACACTGAAATGTTAGAATGAGTGTGTCCCTGTGGAGGTGTCCACACTGAACTGTTAGAATGAGTTTATCAACATGGAGGTGTGCACACTGAACTGTTAGAATGTGTGTGTCCACGTGGAGGTGTGCAAACTGAAATGTTAGAATGAGTGTGCCCAAATGGAAGTGTGCACACTGAACTGTTAGAATGAGTGTGCCCACATGGAGGTGTGCACACTGAGCTGTTAGAATGACTGTGCCCACAGGGAGGTGTGCACACTGAACTGTTAGAATGAGTGTGTCCACATGGAGGTGTGCACACTGAACTGTTAGAATGTGTGTTTCCACATGGAGTTGTGCACACTGAACTGTTAGAATTAGTGTATCCCTGTGGAGATGTGCACACTGAACTGTTAGAATGAGTGTGTCCACATGGAAGTGTGCACACTGAACTGTTAGAATATGTCCACATGGAGGTGTGCACACTGTATTGTTAGAATGAGTGTGTCCACATGGAGGTGTGCACACTGAACTGTTAAAATGACTGTGTATGCATGGAGGTGTGCACACTGAACTGTTAGAATGAGTGTGTCCACATGGAGGAGTGCACACTGAACTGTAGAATGAGTGTGCCCACATGGAAGTGTGCACACTGAACTGTTAGAATGAGTGTGCCCACATGGAGGTGTGCACACTGAACTGTTAGAATGAGTGTGCCCACATGGAGGTGTGCACACTGAACTGTTAGAATGAGTGTGTCCACATGGAGGTGTGCACACTGAACTGTTAGAATGAGTGTGCCCACATGGAGGTGTGCACACTGAACTGTTAGAATGAGTGTGCCCACATGGAGGTGTGCACACTGAACTGTTAGAATGAGTGTGCCCACATGGAGGTGTGCAGACTGAACTGTTAGAATGAGTGTGCCCACATGGAAGTGTGCACACTGAAATGTTAGAATGAGTGTGTCCATATGGAGGTGTGCACACTGAAATGTTAGAATGAGTGTGTCCCTGTGGAGGTGTCCACACTGAACTGTTAGAATGAGTTTATCAACATGGAGGTGTGCACACTGAACTGTTAGAATGTGTGTGTCCACGTGGAGGTGTGCAAACTGAAATGTTAGAATGAGTGTGCCCAAATGGAAGTGTGCACACTGAACTGTTAGAATGAGTGTGCCCACATGGAGGTGTGCACACTGAGCTGTTAGAATGACTGTGCCCACAGGGAGGTGTGCACACTGAACTGTTAGAATGAGTGTGTCCACATGGAGGTGTGCACACTGAACTGTTAGAATGAGTGTTTCCACATGGAGTTGTGCACACTGAACTGTTAGAATTAGTGTATCCCTGTGGAGATGTGCACACTGAACTGTTAGAATGAGTGTGTCCACATGGAAGTGTGCACACTGAACTGTTAGAATATGTCCACATGGAGGTGTGCACACTGTATTGTTAGAATGAGTGTGTCCACATGGAGGTGTGCACACTGAAGTGTTAGAATTTATCCACATGGAGGTGTGCACACTGAACTGTTAGAATGAGTGTGTCCACATGGAGGTGTGCACACTGAACTGTTAGAATGAGTGTGTCCACATGGAGGTGTGCCACACTGAACTGTTAGAATGAGTGTGTCCACATGGAGGTGTGCACACTGAACTGGTAGAATGAGTGTGCCCACATGCAGGTGTGCACACTGAACTGTTAGAATGAGTGTGCCCACATGGAGGTGTGCACACTGAACTGTTAGAATGAGTGTGCCCACATGGAGGTGTGCACACTGAATTCTTAGAATGACTGTGTCCACATGGAGGTGTGCACACTGAACTGTTAGAATGAGTGTGCCCACATGGAGTTGTGCACACTGAACTGTTAGAATGAGTGTGTCCCTGTGGAGGTGTGCACACTGAACTGTTAGAATGAGTGTGTCCACATGGAGGTGTGCACACTGAACTGTAAGAATGAGTGTGTCCACATGGAGGTGTGCACACTGAACTGTTAGAATGAGTGTGTCACATGGAGGTGTGCACACTGAACTGTAAGAATGAGTGTGTCCACATGGAGGTGTGCACACTGAACTGTTAGAATGAATGTGTCCCTGTGGAGGTGTGCACACTGAACTGTTCGAATGAGTGTGTCCACATGGAGGTGTGCACACTGAAGTGTTAGAATTTATCCACATGGAGGTGTGCATACTGAACTGTTAGAATGAGTGTGTCCACATGGAGGTGTGCACACTGAACTGTTAGAATGAGTGTGTCCACATGGAGGAGTGCACACTGAACTGTTAGAATGAGTGTGTCCACATGGAGGTGTGCACCCTGAACTGTTAGAATGAGTGTGCCCACATGGAGGTGTGCACACTGAACTGTAGAATGAGTGTGCCCACATGGAAGTGTGCACACTGAACTGTTAGAATGAGTGTGCCCACATGGAGGTGTGCACACTGAACTGTTAGAATGAGTGTGCCCACATGGAGGTGTGCACACTGAACTGTTAGAATGAGTGTGTCCACATGGAGGTGTGCACACTGAACTGTTAGAATGAGTGTGCCCACATGGAGGTGTGCACACTGAACTGTTAGAATGAGTGTGCCCACATGGAGGTGTGCACACTGAACTGTTAGAATGAGTGTGCCCACATGGAGGTGTGCAGACTGAACTGTTAGAATGAGTGTGCCCACATGGAAGTGTGCACACTGAAATGTTAGAATGAGTGTGTCCATATGGAGGTGTGCACACTGAAATGTTAGAATGAGTGTGTCCCTGTGGAGGTGTCCACACTGAACTGTTAGAATGAGTTTATCAACATGGAGGTGTGCACACTGAACTGTTAGAATGTGTGTGTCCACGTGGAGGTGTGCAAACTGAAATGTTAGAATGAGTGTGCCCAAATGGAAGTGTGCACACTGAACTGTTAGAATGAGTGTGCCCACATGGAGGTGTGCACACTGAGCTGTTAGAATGACTGTGCCCACAGGGAGGTGTGCACACTGAACTGTTAGAATGAGTGTGTCCACATGGAGGTGTGCACACTGAACTGTTAGAATGTGTGTTTCCACATGGAGTTGTGCACACTGAACTGTTAGAATTAGTGTATCCCTGTGGAGATGTGCACACTGAACTGTTAGAATGAGTGTGTCCACATGGAAGTGTGCACACTGAACTGTTAGAATATGTCCACATGGAGGTGTGCACACTGTATTGTTAGAATGAGTGTGTCCACATGGAGGTGTGCACACTGAACTGTTAAAATGACTGTGTATGCATGGAGGTGTGCACACTGAACTGTTAGAATGAGTGTGTCCACATGGAGGAGTGCACACTGAACTGTAGAATGAGTGTGCCCACATGGAAGTGTGCACACTGAACTGTTAGAATGAGTGTGCCCACATGGAGGTGTGCACACTGAACTGTTAGAATGAGTGTGCCCACATGGAGGTGTGCACACTGAACTGTTAGAATGAGTGTGTCCACATGGAGGTGTGCACACTGAACTGTTAGAATGAGTGTGCCCACATGGAGGTGTGCACACTGAACTGTTAGAATGAGTGTGCCCACATGGAGGTGTGCACACTGAACTGTTAGAATGAGTGTGCCCACATGGAGGTGTGCAGACTGAACTGTTAGAATGAGTGTGCCCACATGGAAGTGTGCACACTGAAATGTTAGAATGAGTGTGTCCATATGGAGGTGTGCACACTGAAATGTTAGAATGAGTGTGTCCCTGTGGAGGTGTCCACACTGAACTGTTAGAATGAGTTTAGCAACATGGAGGTGTGCACACTGAACTGTTAGAATGTGTGTGTCCACGTGGAGGTGTGCAAACTGAAATGTTAGAATGAGTGTGCCCAAATGGAAGTGTGCACACTGAACTGTTAGAATGAGTGTGCCCACATGGAGGTGTGCACACTGAGCTGTTAGAATGACTGTGCCCACAGGGAGGTGTGCACACTGAACTGTTAGAATGAGTGTGTCCACATGGAGGTGTGCACACTGAACTGTTAGAATGAGTGTTTCCACATGGAGTTGTGCACACTGAACTGTTAGAATTAGTGTATCCCTGTGGAGATGTGCACACTGAACTGTTAGAATGAGTGTGTCCACATGGAAGTGTGCACACTGAACTGTTAGAATATGTCCACATGGAGGTGTGCACACTGTATTGTTAGAATGAGTGTGTCCACATGGAGGTGTGCACACTGAACTGTTAAAATGACTGTGTATGCATGGAGGTGTGCACACTGAACTGTTAGAATGAGTGTGTCCACATGGAGGAGTGCACACTGAACTGTTAGAATGAGTGTGCCCACATGGAGGTGTGCAGACTGAACTGTTAGAATGAGTGTGCCCACATGGAGATGTGCACACTGAATTGTTAGAATGAGTGTGCCCAAATGGAAGTGTGCACACTGTACTGTTAGAATGAGTGTGCCCACATGGAGGTGTGCACACTGAAATGTTAGAATGAGTGTGCCCACATGGAGGTGTGCACACTGAACTGTTAGAATGAGTGTGCCCACATGGAGGTGAGCACACTGAACTGTTAGAATGAGTGTGTCCACATGGAGGTGTGCACACTGAACTGTTAGAATGAGTGTGCCCACATGGAGGTGTACACACTGAACTGTTAGAATGAGTGTGCCCACATGGAGGTGTGCACACTGAACTGTTAGAATGAGTGTGCCCACATGGAGGTGTGCACACTGAACTGTTAGAATGAGTGTGCCCACTTGGAGTTATACACACTGAATTGTTAGAATGACTGTGTCCACATGGAGGTGTGCACACTGAAATGTTAGATTGATTGTGTCCACATGGAGGTGTGCACACTGAACTGTTAGAATGAGTGTGTCCCTGTGGAGGTGTGCACACTGAAATGTTAGAATGAGTGTGTCCACATGGATGTGTGCACACTGAAGTGTTAGAATTTATCCACATGGAGGTGTGCACACTGAAATGTTAGAATGAGTGTGTCCACATGGAGGTGTGCACACTGAACTGTTAGAATGATTGTGTCGACATGGAGGTGTGCACACTGAACTGTTAGAATGAGTGTGTCCACATGGAGGTGTGCACACTGAACTGGTAGAATGAGTGTGCCCACATGCAGGTGTGCACACTGAACTGTTAGAATGAATGTACCCACATGGAGGTGTGCACACTGAACTGTTAGAATGAGTGTGCCCACATGGAGGTGTGCACACTGAATTCTTAGAATGACTGTGTCCACATGGAGGTGTGCACACTGAACTGTTAGAATGAGTGTGCCCACATGGAGTTGTGCACACTGAACTGTTAGAATGAGTGTGTCCCTGTGGAGGTGTGCACACTGAACTGTTAGAATGAGTGTGTCCACATGGAGGTGTGCACACTGAACTGTAAGAATGAGTGTGTCCACATGGAGGTGTGCACACTGAACTGTTAGAATGAGTGTGTCACATGGAGGTGTGCACACTGAACTGTAAGAATGAGTGTGTCCACATGGAGGTGTGCACACTGAACTGTTAGAATGAATGTGTCCCTGTGGAGGTGTGCACACTGAACTGTTCGAATGAGTGTGTCCACATGGAGGTGTGCAGACTGAATTGTTAGAATTTATCCACATGGAGGTGTGCACACTGAACTGTTAGAATGAGTGTGTCCACATGGAGGTGTGCACACTGAACTGTTAGAATGAGTGTGTCCACATGGAGGAGTGCACACTGAACTGTTAGAATGAGTGTGTCCACATGGAGGTGTGCACCCTGAACTGTTAGAATGAGTGTGCCCACATGGAGGTGTGCACACTGAACTGTTAGAATGAGTGTGCCCACATGGAAGTGTGCACACTGAACTGTTAGAATGAGTGTGCCCACATGGAGGTGTGCACACTGAACTGTTAGAATGAGTGTGCCCACATGGAGGTGTGCACACTGAACTGTTAGAATGAGTGTGTCCACATGGAGGTGTGCACACTGAACTGTTAGAATGAGTGTGTCCACATGGAGGTGTGCACACTGAACTGTTAGAATGAGTGTGCCCACAAAGAGGTGTGCACACTGAACTGTTAGAATGAGTGTGCCCACATGGAGGTGTGCACACTGAACTGTTAGAATGAGTGTGCCCACATGGAGGTGTGCACACTGAACTGTTAGAATGAGTGTGCCCACATGGAAGTGTGCACACTGAAATGTTAGGTGAGTGTGTCCATATGGAGGTGTGCACACTGAAATGTTAGAATGAGTGTGTCCCTGTGGAGGTGTCCACACTGAACTGTTAGAATGAGTGTGTCAACATGGAGGTGTGCACACTGAACTGTTAGAATGTGTGTGTCCACGTGGAGGTGTGCAAACTGAAATGTTAGAATGAGTGTGCCCACATGGAGTTGTGCACACTGACCTGTTAGAATGACTGTGCCCACAGGGAGGTGTGCACACTGAACTGTTAGAATGAGTGTGTCCACATGGAGGTGTGCACACTGAACTGTAAGAATGAGTGTGTCCACATGGAGGTGTGCACACTGAACTGTTAGAATGAGTGTGTCACATGGAGGTGTGCACACTGAACTGTAAGAATGAGTGTGTCCACATGGAGGTGTGCACACTGAACTGTTAGAATGAATGTGTCCCTGTGGAGGTGTGCACACTGAAATGTTAGAATGAGTGTGTCCACATGGAGGTGTGCACACTGAAGTGTTAGAATTTATGCACATGGAGGTGTGCACACTGAACTGTTAGAATGAGTGTGTCCACATGGAGGTGTGCACACTGAACTGTTAGAATGAGTGTGTCCACATGGAGGAGTGCACACTGAACTGTTAGAATGAGTGTGTCCACATGGAGGTGTGCACCCTGAACTGTTAGAATGAGTGTGCCCACATGGTGGTGTGCACACTGAACTGTTAGAATGAGTGTGTCCACATGGAGGTGTGCACACTGAACTGTTAGAATGAGTGTGCCCACATGGAGTTGTGCACACTGAACTGTTAGAATGACTGTGTCCACATGGAGGTGTGCACACTGAACTGTTAGAATGACTGTGCCCACATGGAGGTGTGCACACTGAACTGTTAGAATGAGTGTGCCAACATGGAGTTGTGCACACTGAACTGTTAGAATGACTGTGCCCACATGGAGGTGTGCACACTGAACTGTTAGAATGAATGTGTCCCTGTGGAGGTGTGCACACTGAACTGTTCGAATGAGTGTGTCCACATGGAGGTGTGCACACTGAATTGTTAGAATTTATCCACATGGAGGTGTGCACACTGAACTGTTAGAATGAGTGTGTCCACATGGAGGTGTGCACACTGAACTGTTAGAATGAGTGTGTCCACATGGAGGAGTGCACACTGAACTGTTAGAATGAGTGTGTCCACATGGAGGTGTGCACCCTGAACTGTTAGAATGAGTGTGCCCACATGGAGGTGTGCACACTGAACTGTTAGAATGAGTGTGCCCACATGGAAGTGTGCACACTGAACTGTTAGAATGAGTGTGCCCACATGGAGGTGTGCACACTGAACTGTTAGAATGAGTGTGTCCACATGGAGGTGTGCACACTGAACTGTTAGAATGAGTGTGCCAACAAAGAGGTGTGCACACTGAACTGTTAGAATGAGTGTGCCCACATGGAGGTGTGCACACTGAACTGTTAGAATGAGTGTGCCCACATGGAGGTGTGCACACTGAACTGTTAGAATGAGTGTGCCCACATGGAGGTGTGCACACTGAACTGTTAGAATGAGTGTGCCCACATGGAAGTGTGCACACTGAAATGTTAGGTGAGTGTGTCCATATGGAGGTGTGCACACTATAATGTTAGAATGAGTGTGTCCCTGTGGAGGTGTCCACACTGAACTGTTAGAATGAGTGTGCCCACATGGAGGTGTGCACACTGAACTGTTAGAATGAGTGTGCCCACATGGAAGTGTGCACACTGAAATGTTAGGTGAGTGTGTCCATATGGAGGTGTGCACACTGAAATGTTAGAATGAGTGTGTCCCTGTGGAGGTGTCCACACTGAACTGTTAGAATGAGTGTGTCAACATGGAGGTGTGCACACTGAACTGTTAGAATGTGTGTGTCCACGTGGAGGTGTGCAAACTGAAATGTTAGAATGAGTGTGCCCAAATGGAAGTGTGCACACTGAACTGTTGGAATGAGTGTGCCCACATGGAGGTGTGCACACTGAGCTGTTAGAATGACTGTGCCCACAGGGAGGTGTGCACACTGAACTGTTAGAATGAGTGTGTCCACATGGAGGTGTGCACACTGAACTGTAAGAATGAGTGTGTCCACATGGAGGTGTGCACACTGAACTGTTAGAATGAGTGTGTCACATGGAGGTGTGCACACTGAACTGTAAGAATGAGTGTGTCCACATGAAGGTGTGCACACTGAACTGTTAGAATGAATGTGTCCCTGTGGAGGTGTGCACACTGAAATGTTAGAATGAGTGTGTCCACATGGAGGTGTGCACACTGAAGTGTTAGAATTTATCCACATGGAGGTGTGCACACTGAACTGTTAGAATGAGTGTGTCCACATGGAGGTGTGCACACTGAACTGTTAGAATGAGTGTGTCCACATGGAGGATTGCACACTGAACTGTTAGAATGAGTGTGTCCACATGGAGGTGTGCACCCTGAACTGTTAGAATGAGTGTGCCCACATGGTGGTGTGCACACTGAACTGTTAGAATGAGTGTGTCCACATGGAGTTGTGCACACTGAACTGTTAGAATGAGTGTGCCCACATGGAGTTGTGCACACTGAACTGTTAGAATGACTGTGTCCACATGGAGGTGTGCACACTGAACTGTTAGAATGACTGTGCCCACATGGAGGTGTGCACACTGAACTGTTAGAATGAGTGTGCCAACATGGAGTTGTGCACACTGAACTGTTAGAATGACTGTGCCCACATGGAGGTGTGCACACTGAACTGTTAGAATGAGTGTGTCACTGTGGAGGTGTGCACACTGAACTGTTAGGATGAGTGTCTCCACATGGATGTGTGCACACTGAACTGTTAGAATGTGTGTGTGCACATGGAGTTGTGCACTCTGTACTGTTAGAATGAGTGTGCCCACATGGAGGTGTGCACATTGAACTGTTAGAATGAGTGTGCCCACATGGAGGTGTGCACACTGAACTGTTAGAATGAGTGTGCCCACATGGAGGTTTGCACACTGAACTGTTAGAATGAGTGTGCCCACATGGAGGTGTGCACACTGAACTGTTAGAATGAGTGTGTCCACATGGAGGTGTGCACACTGAACTGTTAGAATGAGTGTGTCCACATGGAGGAGTGCACACTGAACTGTTAGAATGAGTGTGTCCACATGGAGGTGTGCACCCTGAACTGTTAGAATGAGTGTGCCCACATGGAGGTGTGCACACTGAACTGTTAGAATGAGTGTGCCCAAATGGAAGTGTGCACACTGAACTGTTAGAATGAGTGTGCCCACATGGAAGTGTGAACACTGAACTGTAAGAATGAGTGTGTCCACATGGAGGTGTGCACACTGAACTGTTAGAATGAGTGTGTCACATGGAGGTGTGCACACTGAACTGTAAGAATGAGTGTGTCCACATGGAGGTGTGCACACTGAACTGTTAGAATGAGTGTGCCCACATGGAGGTGTGCACACTGAACTGTTAGAATGAGTGTGTCCACATGGAGGTGTGCACACTGAACTGTTAGAATGAGTGTGCCCACATGGAGTTGTGCACACTGAACTGTTAGAATGACTGTGTCCACATGGAGGTGTGCACACTGACCTGTTAGAATGACTGTGCCCACATGGAGGTGTGCACACTGAACTGTTAGAATGAGTGTGCCAACATGGAGTTGTGCACACTGAACTGTTAGAATGACTGTGCCCACATGGAGGTGTGCACACTGAACTGTTAGAATGAGTGTGTCCACAAGGAGGTGTTCACACTGAACTGTTAGGGTGAGTGTCTCCACATGGATGTGTGCACACTGAACTGTTAGAATGTGTGTGTGCACATGGAGGTGTGCACTCTGTACTGTTAGAATGAGTGTGCCCACATGGAGGTGTGCACATTGAACTGTTAGAATGAGTGTGCCCACATGGAGGTGTGCACACTGAACTGTTAGAATGAGTGTGCCCACATGGAGGTGCACTGAACTGTTAGAATGAGTGTGCCCACATGGAGGTGTGCACACTGAACTGTTAGAATGAGTGTGCCCACATGGAGGTGTGCACACTGAACTGTTAGAATGAGTGTGCCCACATGGAGGTGTGCACACTGAACTGTTAGAATGAGTGTGCCCACATGGAGGTGTGCACACTGAACTGTTAGAATGAGTGTGTCCACATGGAGGTGTGCACACTAAACTGTTAGAATTAGTGTGTCCACATGGAGGTGTGCACACTGAACTGTTAGATTGACTGTATCCCTGTGGAGGTGTGCACACTGAACTGTTAGAATGAGTGTGTCCACATGGAGGTGTGCACACTGAACTGTTAGAACGAGTGTGTCCACATGGAGGTGTGCACACTGAACTGTTAGAATGAGTGTGTCCCTGTGGAGGTGTCCACACTGAACTGTTAGAATGAGTTTAGCAACATGGAGGTGTGCACACTGAACTGTTAGAATGTGTGTGTCCACGTGGAGGTGTGCAAACTGAAATGTTAGAATGAGTGTGCCCAAATGGAAGTGTGCACACTGAACTGTTAGAATGAGTGTGCCCACATGGAGGTGTGCACACTGAGCTGTTAGAATGACTGTGCCCACAGGGAGGTGTGCACACTGAACTGTTAGAATGAGTGTGTCCACATGGAGGTGTGCACACTGAACTGTTAGAATGAGTGTTTCCACATGGAGTTGTGCACACTGAACTGTTAGAATTAGTGTATCCCTGTGGAGATGTGCACACTGAACTGTTAGAATGAGTGTGTCCACATGGAAGTGTGCACACTGAACTGTTAGAATATGTCCACATGGAGGTGTGCACACTGTATTGTTAGAATGAGTGTGTCCACATGGAGGTGTGCACACTGAACTGTTAAAATGACTGTGTATGCATGGAGGTGTGCACACTGAACTGTTAGAATGAGTGTGTCCACATGGAGGAGTGCACACTGAACTGTAGAATGAGTGTGCCCACATGGAAGTGTGCACACTGAACTGTTAGAATGAGTGTGCCCACATGGAGGTGTGCACACTGAACTGTTAGAATGAGTGTGCCCACATGGAGGTGTGCACACTGAACTGTTAGAATGAGTGTGTCCACATGGAGGTGTGCACACTGAACTGTTAGAATGAGTGTGCCCACATGGAGGTGTGCACACTGAACTGTTAGAATGAGTGTGCCCACATGGAGGTGTGCACACTGAACTGTTAGAATGAGTGTGCCCACATGGAGGTGTGCAGACTGAACTGTTAGAATGAGTGTGCCCACATGGAAGTGTGCACACTGAAATGTTAGAATGAGTGTGTCCATATGGAGGTGTGCACACTGAAATGTTAGAATGAGTGTGTCCCTGTGGAGGTGTCCACACTGAACTGTTAGAATGAGTTTATCAACATGGAGGTGTGCACACTGAACTGTTAGAATGTGTGTGTCCACGTGGAGGTGTGCAAACTGAAATGTTAGAATGAGTGTGCCCAAATGGAAGTGTGCACACTGAACTGTTAGAATGAGTGTGCCCACATGGAGGTGTGCACACTGAGCTGTTAGAATGACTGTGCCCACAGGGAGGTGTGCACACTGAACTGTTAGAATGAGTGTGTCCACATGGAGGTGTGCACACTGAACTGTTAGAATGAGTGTTTCCACATGGAGTTGTGCACACTGAACTGTTAGAATTAGTGTATCCCTGTGGAGATGTGCACACTGAACTGTTAGAATGAGTGTGTCCACATGGAAGTGTGCACACTGAACTGTTAGAATATGTCCACATGGAGGTGTGCACACTGTATTGTTAGAATGAGTGTGTCCACATGGAGGTGTGCACACTGAACTGTTAAAATGACTGTGTATGCATGGAGGTGTGCACACTGAACTGTTAGAATGAGTGTGTCCACATGGAGGAGTGCACACTGAACTGTTAGAATGAGTGTGCCCACATGGAGGTGTGCAGACTGAACTGTTAGAATGAGTGTGCCCACATGGAGATGTGCACACTGAATTGTTAGAATGAGTGTGCCCAAATGGAAGTGTGCACACTGTACTGTTAGAATGAGTGTGCCCACATGGAGGTGTGCACACTGAAATGTTAGAAAGAGTGTGCCCACATGGAGGTGTGCACACTGAACTGTTAGAATGAGTGTGCCCACATGGAGGTGAGCACACTGAACTGTTAGAATGAGTGTGTCCACATGGAGGTGTGCACACTGAACTGTTAGAATGAGTGTGCCCACATGGAGGTGTACACACTGAACTGTTAGAATGAGTGTGCCCACATGGAGGTGTGCACACTGAACTGTTAGAATGAGTGTGCCCACATGGAGGTGTGCACACTGAACTGTTAGAATGAGTGTGCCCACTTGGAGTTATACACACTGAATTGTTAGAATGACTGTGTCCACATGGAGGTGTGCACACTGAAATGTTAGATTGATTGTGTCCACATGGAGGTGTGCACACTGAACTGTTAGAATGAGTGTGTCCCTGTGGAGGTGTGCACACTGAAATGTTAGAATGAGTGTGTCCACATGGATGTGTGCACACTGAAGTGTTAGAATTTATCCACATGGAGGTGTGCACACTGAAATGTTAGAATGAGTGTGTCCACATGGAGGTGTGCACACTGAACTGTTAGAATGATTGTGTCGACATGGAGGTGTGCACACTGAACTGTTAGAATGAGTGTGTCCACATGGAGGTGTGCACACTGAACTGGTAGAATGAGTGTGCCCACATGCAGGTGTGCACACTGAACTGTTAGAATGAATGTACCCACATGGAGGTGTGCACACTGAACTGTTAGAATGAGTGTGCCCACATGGAGGTGTGCACACTGAATTCTTAGAATGACTGTGTCCACATGGAGGTGTGCACACTGAACTGTTAGAATGAGTGTGCCCACATGGAGTTGTGCACACTGAACTGTTAGAATGAGTGTGTCCCTGTGGAGGTGTGCACACTGAACTGTTAGAATGAGTGTGTCCACATGGAGGTGTGCACACTGAACTGTAAGAATGAGTGTGTCCACATGGAGGTGTGCACACTGAACTGTTAGAATGAGTGTGTCACATGGAGGTGTGCACACTGAACTGTAAGAATGAGTGTGTCCACATGGAGGTGTGCACACTGAACTGTTAGAATGAATGTGTCCCTGTGGAGGTGTGCACACTGAACTGTTCGAATGAGTGTGTCCACATGGAGGTGTGCAGACTGAATTGTTAGAATTTATCCACATGGAGGTGTGCACACTGAACTGTTAGAATGAGTGTGTCCACATGGAGGTGTGCACACTGAACTGTTAGAATGAGTGTGTCCACATGGAGGAGTGCACACTGAACTGTTAGAATGAGTGTGTCCACATGGAGGTGTGCACCCTGAACTGTTAGAATGAGTGTGCCCACATGGAGGTGTGCACACTGAACTGTTAGAATGAGTGTGCCCACATGGAAGTGTGCACACTGAACTGTTAGAATGAGTGTGCCCACATGGAGGTGTGCACACTGAACTGTTAGAATGAGTGTGCCCACATGGAGGTGTGCACACTGAACTGTTAGAATGAGTGTGTCCACATGGAGGTGTGCACACTGAACTGTTAGAATGAGTGTGTCCACATGGAGGTGTGCACACTGAACTGTTAGAATGAGTGTGCCCACAAAGAGGTGTGCACACTGAACTGTTAGAATGAGTGTGCCCACATGGAGGTGTGCACACTGAACTGTTAGAATGAGTGTGCCCACATGGAGGTGTGCACACTGAACTGTTAGAATGAGTGTGCCCACATGGAAGTGTGCACACTGAAATGTTAGGTGAGTGTGTCCATATGGAGGTGTGCACACTGAAATGTTAGAATGAGTGTGTCCCTGTGGAGGTGTCCACACTGAACTGTTAGAATGAGTGTGCCCACATGGAGGTGTGCACACTGAACTGTTAGAATGAGTGTGCCCACATGGAAGTGTGCACACTGAAATGTTAGGTGAGTGTGTCCATATGGAGGTGTGCACACTGAAATGTAAGAATGAGTGTGTCCCTGTGGAGGTGTCCACACTGAACTGTTAGAATGAGTGTGTCAACATGGAGGTGTGCACACTGAACTGTTAGAATGTGTGTGTCCACGTGGAGGTGTGCAAACTGAAATGTTAGAATGAGTGTGCCCACATGGAGTTGTGCACACTGACCTGTTAGAATGACTGTGCCCACAGGGAGGTGTGCACACTGAACTGTTAGAATGAGTGTGTCCACATGGAGGTGTGCACACTGAACTGTAAGAATGAGTGTGTCCACATGGAGGTGTGCACACTGAACTGTTAGAATGAGTGTGTCACATGGAGGTGTGCACACTGAACTGTTAGAATGAGTGTGCCCACTTGGAGTTATACACACTGAATTGTTAGAATGACTGTGTCCACATGGAGGTGTGCACACTGAAATGTTAGATTGATTGTGTCCACATGGAGGTGTGCACACTGAACTGTTAGAATGAGTGTGTCCCTGTGGAGGTGTGCACACTGAAATGTTAGAATGAGTGTGTCCACATGGATGTGTGCACACTGAAGTGTTAGAATTTATCCACATGGAGGTGTGCACACTGAAATGTTAGAATGAGTGTGTCCACATGGAGGTGTGCACACTGAACTGTTAGAATGATTGTGTCGACATGGAGGTGTGCACACTGAACTGTTAGAATGAGTGTGTCCACATGGAGGTGTGCACACTGAACTGGTAGAATGAGTGTGCCCACATGCAGGTGTGCACACTGAACTGTTAGAATGAATGTACCCACATGGAGGTGTGCACACTGAACTGTTAGAATGAGTGTGCCCACATGGAGGTGTGCACACTGAATTCTTAGAATGACTGTGTCCACATGGAGGTGTGCACACTGAACTGTTAGAATGAGTGTGCCCACATGGAGTTGTGCACACTGAACTGTTAGAATGAGTGTGTCCCTGTGGAGGTGTGCACACTGAACTGTTAGAATGAGTGTGTCCACATGGAGGTGTGCACACTGAACTGTAAGAATGAGTGTGTCCACATGGAGGTGTGCACACTGAACTGTTAGAATGAGTGTGTCACATGGAGGTGTGCACACTGAACTGTAAGAATGAGTGTGTCCACATGGAGGTGTGCACACTGAACTGTTAGAATGAATGTGTCCCTGTGGAGGTGTGCACACTGAACTGTTCGAATGAGTGTGTCCACATGGAGGTGTGCAGACTGAATTGTTAGAGTTTATCCACATGGAGGTGTGCACACTGAACTGTTAGAATGAGTGTGTCCACATGGAGGTGTGCACACTGAACTGTTAGAATGAGTGTGTCCACATGGAGGAGTGCACACTGAACTGTTAGAATGAGTGTGTCCACATGGAGGTGTGCACCCTGAACTGTTAGAATGAGTGTGCCCACATGGAGGTGTGCACACTGAACTGTTAGAATGAGTGTGCCCACATGGAAGTGTGCACACTGAACTGTTAGAATGAGTGTGCCCACATGGAGGTGTGCACACTGAACTGTTAGAATGAGTGTGCCCACATGGAGGTGTGCACACTGAACTGTTAGAATGAGTGTGTCCACATGGAGGTGTGCACACTGAACTGTTAGAATGAGTGTGTCCACATGGAGGTGTGCACACTGAACTGTTAGAATGAGTGTGCCCACAAAGAGGTGTGCACACTGAACTGTTAGAATGAGTGTGCCCACATGGAGGTGTGCACACTGAACTGTTAGAATGAGTGTGCCCACATGGAGGTGTGCACACTGAACTGTTAGAATGAGTGTGCCCACATGGAAGTGTGCACACTGAAATGTTAGGTGAGTGTGTCCATATGGAGGTGTGCACACTGAAATGTTAGAATGAGTGTGTCCCTGTGGAGGTGTCCACACTGAACTGTTAGAATGAGTGTGCCCACATGGAGGTGTGCACACTGAACTGTTAGAATGAGTGTGCCCACATGGAAGTGTGCACACTGAAATGTTAGGTGAGTGTGTCCATATGGAGGTGTGCACACTGAAATGTTAGAATGAGTGTGTCCCTGTGGAGGTGTCCACACTGAACTGTTAGAATGAGTGTGTCAACATGGAGGTGTGCACACTGAACTGTTAGAATGTGTGTGTCCACGTGGAGGTGTGCAAACTGAAATGTTAGAATGAGTGTGCCCACATGGAGTTGTGCACACTGACCTGTTAGAATGACTGTGCCCACAGGGAGGTGTGCACACTGAACTGTTAGAATGAGTGTGTCCACATGGAGGTGTGCACACTGAACTGTAAGAATGAGTGTGTCCACATGGAGGTGTGCACACTGAACTGTTAGAATGAGTGTGTCACATGGAGGTGTGCACACTGAACTGTAAGAATGAGTGTGTCCACATGGAGGTGTGCACACTGAACTGTTAGAATGAATGTGTCCCTGTGGAGGTGTGCACACTGAAATGTTAGAATGAGTGTGTCCACATGGAGGTGTGCACACTGAAGTGTTAGAATTTATGCACATGGAGGTGTGCACACTGAACTGTTAGAATGAGTGTGTCCACATGGAGGTGTGCACACTGAAACTGTTAGAATGAAGTGTGTCCACATGGAGGAGTGCACACTGAACTGTTAGAATGAGTGTGTCCACATGGAGGTGTGCACCCTGACACTGTTAGAATGAGTGTGCCCACAATGGTGGTGTGCACACTGAACTGTTAGAATGAGTGTGTCCACATGGAGGTGTGCACACTGAACTGTTAGAATGAGTGTGCCCACATGGAGTTGTGCACACTGAACTGTTAGAATGACTGTGTCCACATGGAGGTGTGCACACTGAACTGTTAGAATGACTGTGCCCACATGGAGGTGTGCACACTGAAACTGTTAGAATGAGTGTGCCAACATGGAGTTGTGCACACTGAACTGATGACTGTGCCCACATGGAGGTGTGCACACTGAACTGTTAGAATGAATGTGTCCCTGTGGAGGTGTGCACACTGAACTGTTCGAATGAGTGTGTCCACATGGAGGTGTGCACACTGAATTGTTAGAATTTATCCACATGGAGGTGTGCACACTGAACTGTTAGAATGAGTGTGTCCACATGGAGGTGTGCACACTGAACTGTTAGAATGAGTGTGTCCACATGGAGGAGTGCACACTGAACTGTTAGAATGAGTGTGTCCACATGGAGGTGTGCACCCTGAACTGTTAGAATGAGTGTGCCCACATGGAGGTGTGCACACTGAACTGTTAGAATGAGTGTGCCCACATGGAAGTGTGCACACTGAACTGTTAGAATGAGTGTGCCCACATGGAGGTGTGCACACTGAACTGTTAGAATGAGTGTGTCCACATGGAGGTGTGCACACTGAACTGTTAGAATGAGTGTGCCCACAAAGAGGTGTGCACACTGAACTGTTAGAATGAGTGTGCCCACATGGAGGTGTGCACACTGAACTGTTAGAATGAGTGTGCCCACATGGAGGTGTGCACACTGAACTGTTAGAATGAGTGTGCCCACATGGAGGTGTGCACACTGAACTGTTAGAATGAGTGTGCCCACATGGAAGTGTGCACACTGAAATGTTAGGTGAGTGTGTCCATATGGAGGTGTGCACACTATAATGTTAGAATGAGTGTGTCCCTGTGGAGGTGTCCACACTGAACTGTTAGAATGAGTGTGCCCACATGGAGGTGTGCACACTGAACTGTTAGAATGAGTGTGCCCACATGGAAGTGTGCACACTGAAATGTTAGGTGAGTGTGTCCATATGGAGGTGTGCACACTGAAATGTTAGAATGAGTGTGTCCACATGGAGGTGTGCACACTGAACTGTTAGAATGAGTGTGTCCACATGGAGGATTGCACACTGAACTGTTAGAATGAGTGTGTCCACATGGAGGATTGCACACTGAACTGTTAGAATGAGTGTGTCCACATGGAGGTGTGCACCCTGAACTGTTAGAATGAGTGTGCCCACATGGTGGTGTGCACACTGAACTGTTAGAATGAGTGTGTCCACATGGAGGTGTGCACACTGAACTGTTAGAATGAGTGTGCCAACATGGAGTTGTGCACACTGAACTGTTAGAATGACTGTGCCCACATGGAGGTGTGCACACTGAACTGTTAGAATGAGTGTGTCACTGTGGAGGTGTGCACACTGAACTGTTAGGATGAGTGTCTCCACATGGATGTGTGCACACTGAACTGTTAGAATGTGTGTGTGCACATGGAGTTGTGCACTCTGTACTGTTAGAATGAGTGTGCCCACATGGAGGTGTGCACATTGAACTGTTAGAATGAGTGTGCCCACATGGAGGTGTGCACACTGAACTGTTAGAATGAGTGTGCCCACATGGAGGTTTGCACACTGAACTGTTAGAATGAGTGTGCCCACATGGAGGTGTGCACACTGAACTGTTAGAATGAGTGTGTCCACATGGAGGTGTGCACACTGAACTGTTAGAATGAGTGTGTCCACATGGAGGAGTGCACACTGAACTGTTAGAATGAGTGTGTCCACATGGAGGTGTGCACCCTGAACTGTTAGAATGAGTGTGCCCACATGGAGGTGTGCACACTGAACTGTTAGAATGAGTGTGCCCAAATGGAAGTGTGCACACTGAACTGTTAGAATGAGTGTGCCCACATGGAAGTGTGAACACTGAACTGTAAGAATGAGTGTGTCCACATGGAGGTGTGCACACTGAACTGTTAGAATGAGTGTGTCACATGGAGGTGTGCACACTGAACTGTAAGAATGAGTGTGTCCACATGGAGGTGTGCACACTGAACTGTTAGAATGAGTGTGCCCACATGGAGGTGTGCACACTGAACTGTTAGAATGAGTGTGTCCACATGGAGGTGTGCACACTGAACTGTTAGAATGAGTGTGCCCACATGGAGTTGTGCACACTGAACTGTTAGAATGACTGTGTCCACATGGAGGTGTGCACACTGAACTGTTAGAATGACTGTGCCCACATGGAGGTGTGCACACTGAACTGTTAGAATGAGTGTGCCAACATGGAGTTGTGCACACTGAACTGTTAGAATGACTGTGCCCACATGGAGGTGTGCACACTGAACTGTTAGAATGAGTGTGTCCACAAGGAGGTGTTCACACTGAACTGTTAGGGTGAGTGTCTCCACATGGATGTGTGCACACTGAACTGTTAGAATGTGTGTGTGCACATGGAGGTGTGCACTCTGTACTGTTAGAATGAGTGTGCCCACATCGAGGTGTGCACATTGAACTGTTAGAATGAGTGTGCCCACATGGAGGTGTGCACACTGAACTGTTAGAATGAGTGTGCCCACATGGAGGTGTGCACACTGAACTGTTAGAATGAGTGTGCCCACATGGAGGTGTGCACACTGAACTGTTAGAATGAGTGTGCCCACATGGAGGTGTGCACACTGAACTGTTAGAATGAGTGTGCCCACATGGAGGTGTGCACACTGAACTGTTAGAATGAGTGTGCCCACATGGAGGTGTGCACACTGAACTGTTAGAATGAGTGTGTCCACATGGAGGTGTGCACACTAAACTGTTAGAATTAGTGTGTCCACATGGAGGTGTGCACACTGAACTGTTAGATTGACTGTATCCCTGTGGAGGTGTGCACACTGAACTGTTAGAATGAGTGTGTCCACATGGAGGTGTGCACACTGAACTGTTAGAACGAGTGTGTCCACATGGAGGTGTGCACACTGAACTTTTAGAATGAGTGTGCCCACATGGAGGTGTGCACACTGAACTGTTAGAATATGTCCACATGGAGGTGTGCACACTGTATTGTTAGAATGAGTGTGTCCACATGGAGGTGTGCACACTGAACTGTTAGAATGAGTGTGTCCACATGGAGGTTTGTATACTGAACTGTTAGATTGAGTGTGTCCACATGGAGATGTGCACACTGAAATGTTAGAATGAGTGTGTCCACATGGAAGTGTGCACACTGAACTGTTAGAATGTCAGTGCCCACATACAGGTGTGCACACTGAACTGTTAGAATGAGTGTGTCCACATGGAGTTGTGTACACTGAACTGTTAGAATGATTGTGTCCACATGGAGGTGTGCACACTGAACTGTTAGAATGAGTGTTTTCCTGTGGAGGTGTGCACACTGAAGTGTTAGAATGAGTGTGTCCACATGGAGGTGTGCACACTGAACTGTCAGAATGAGTTTGTCCACATGGAGGTGTGTACACTGAACTTTTAGAATGAGTGTGCCCACATGGAGGTGTGCACAATGAACTGTTAGAATTAGTGTATCCCTGTGGAAATGTGCACACTGAACTGTTAGAATGAGTGTGTCCACATGGAGGTGTGCACACTGAACTGTTAGAATATGTACACATGTAGGTGTGCACACTGAACTGTTAGAATATGTCCACATGGAGGTGTGCACAATGTATTGTTAGAATGAGTGTGTCCACATGGAGGTGTGCACACTGAACTGTTAGAATGAGTGTATCTCTGTGGAGGTGTGCACACTGAACTGTTACAATGAGTGTGTCCACATGGAGGTGTGCACAATGAACTGTTAGAATGAGTGTGTCCACATGGAGGTGTGCACAATGAACTGTTAGAATGAGTGTGTCCACATGGAGGTGTGCACACTGAACTGTTAGAATGAGTGTGCCCACATGGAGGTGTGCACACTGTTCTGTTAGAATGAGTATGCCCACATGGAGGTGTGGACAATGAACTGTTAGAATGAGTGTGCCCACATGGAGGTGTGCACACTGAACTGTTAGAATGAGTGTGCCCACATGGTGGTGTGCACACTGAACTGTTAGAATGAGTGTGCCCACATGGAAGTGTGCACATTGAACTGTTAGAATGAGTGTGCCCACATGGAGGTGTGCACACTGAACTGTTAGAATGAGTGTGTCCATATGGAGGTGTGCACACTGAAATGTTAGAATGAGTGTGTCCCTGTGGAGGTGTCCACACTGAACTGTTAGAATGAGTGTGTCAACATGGAGGTGTGCACACTGAACTGTTAGAATGTGTGTGTCCACGTGGAGGTGTGCAAACTGAAATGTTAGAATGAGTGTGCCCAAATGGAAGTGTGCACACTGAACTGTTAGAATGAGTGTGCCCACATGGAGGTGTGCACACTGAGCTGTTAGAATGACTGTGCCCACAGGGAGGTGTGCACACTGAACTGTTAGAATGAGTGTGTCCACATGGAGGTGTGCACACTGAACTGTAGGAATGAGTGTGTCCACATGGAGGTGTGCACACTGAACTGTTAGAATGAGTGTGTCACATGGAGGTGTGCACACTGAACTGTAAGAATGAGTGTGTCCACATGGAGGTGTGCACACTGAACTGTTAGAATGAATGTGTCCCTGTGGAGGTGTGCACACTGAAATGTTAGAATGAGTGTGTCCACATGGAGGTGTGCACACTGAAGTGTTAGAATTTATCCACATGGAGGTGTGCACACTGAACAGTTAGAATGAGTGTGTCCACATGGAGGTGTGCACACTGAACTGTTAGAATGAGTGTGCCCACATGGAGGTGTGCACACTGTTCTGTTAGAATGAGTATGCCCACATGGAGGTGTGCACACTGAACTGTTACAATGAGTGGGCCCACATGGTGGTGTGCACACTGAACTGTTAGAATGAGTGTGCCCACATGGAGGTGTGCACACTGAACTGTTAGAATGAGTGTGCCCACATGGAGGTGTGCACACTGAACTGTTAGAATGAGTGTGCCCACATAGAGGCGTGCACACTGAACTGTTAGAATGAGTGTGTCCACATGGAGGTGTGCACACTGAACTGTTAGAATGAGTTTGTCCACATGGAGGTGTGTACACTGAACTGTTAGAATGAGTGTATCTCTGTGGAGGTGTGCACACTGAACTGTTAGAATGAGTGTGTCCACATGGAGGTGTGCACACTGAACTATTAGAATGAGTGTGTCCACATGGAGGTGTGCACACTGAACTGTTAGAATGACTGTGTCCACATGGAGGTGTGCACACTGAACTGTTAGAATGACTGTGCCCACATGGAGGTGTGCACACTGAACTGTTAGAATGAGTGTGTCCCTGTGGAGGTGTGCACACTGAACTGTTAGAATGAGTGTGTCCACATGGAGGTGTGCACACTGAACTGTTAGAATGTGTGTTCCACATGGAGGTGTGCACACTGAACTGTTAGAATGAGTGTGTCCACATGGAGTTGTGCACACTGAACTGTTAGAATGAGTGTGTCCACACGGAGGTGTGCACACTGAACTCTTACAATATGTCCACATGGAGGTGTGTACACAGAACTGTTAGAATGAGTGTATCTCTGTGGAGGTGTGCACACTGAACTGTTAGAATGAGTGTGTCCACATGGAGGTGTGCACACTGAACTATTAGAATGAGTGTGTCCACATGGAGGTGTGCACACTGAACTGTTAGAATGACTGTGTCCACATGGAGGTGTGCACACTGAACTGTTAGAATGACTGTGCCCACATGGAGGTGTGCACACTGAACTGTTAGAATGAGTGTGTCCCTGTGGAGGTGTGCACACTGAACTGTTAGAATGAGTGTGTCCACATGGAGGTGTGCACACTGAACTGTTAGAATGTGTGTTCCACATGGAGGTGTGCACACTGAACTGTTAGAATGAGTGTGTCCACATGGAGGTGTGCACACTGAACTGTTAGAATGAGTGTGTCCACACGGAGGTGTGCACACTGAACTCTTACAATATGTCCACATGGAGGTGTGCACACTGTATTGTTAGAATGAGTGTGTCCACATGGAGGTGTGCACACTAAACTGTTAGAATGAGTGTGTCCACATGGAGGTGTGCACACTGAACTGTTAGAATGAGTGTGTCCACATGGAGGTGTGCACACTGAACTGTTAGATTGATTGTGTCCACATGGAGGTGTGCACACTGAACTGTTAGAATGAGTGTGTCCCTGTGGAGGTGTGCACACTGAACTGTTAGAATGAGAGTGACCACATGGAGGTGTGCACCCTGAACTGTTAGAATGAGTGTGCCCACATGGAGGTGTGCACACTGAACTGTTAGAATGAGTGTGCCCAAATGGAAGTGTGCACACTGAACTGTTAGAATGAGTGTGCCCACATGGAGGTGTGCACACTGAACTGTTAGAATGAGTGTGCCCACATGGAGGTGTGCACACTGAACTGTTAGAATGAGTGTGTCCACATGGAGGTGTGCACACTGAACTGTTAGAATGAGTGTGCCCACATGGAGGTGTGCACACTGAACTGTTAGAATGAGTGTGCCCACATGGAGGTGTGCACACTGAACTGTTAGAATGAGTGTGTCCACATGGAGGTGTGCACACTGAACTGTTAGAATGAGTGTGCCCACATGGAGTTGTGCACACTGAACTGTTAGAATGACTGTGTCCACATGGAGGTGTGCACACTGAACTGTTAGAATGACTGTGCCCACATGGAGGTGTGCACACTGAACTGTTTGAGTGTGCCAACATGGAGTTGTGCACACTGAACTCTTAGAATGACTGTGCCCACATGGAGGTGTGCACACTGAACTGTTAGAATGAGTGTGTCACTGTGGAGGTGTGCACACTGAACTGTTAGGATGAGTGTCTCCACATGGATGTGTGCACACTGAACTGTTAGAATGTGTGTGTGCACATGGAGGTGTGCACTCTCTACTGTTATAATGAGTGTGCCCACATGGAGGTGTGCACATTAAACTGTTAGAATGAGTGTGCCCACATGGAGGTGTGCACACTGAACTGTTAGAATGAGTGTGCCCACATGGAGGTGTGCACACTGAACTGTTAGAATGAGTGTGCCCACATGGAGGTGTGCACAATGAACTGTTAGAATGAGTGTGCCCACATGGAGGTGTGCACACTGAACTGTTAGAATGAGTGTGCCCACATGGAGGTGTGCACACTGAACTGTTAGAATGAGTGTGCCCACATGGAGGTGTGCACACTAAACTGTTAGAATGAGTGTGTCCACATGGAGGTGTGCACACTGAACTGTTAGAATGACTGTATCCCTGTGGATGTGTGCACACTGAACTGTTAGAGTGAGTGTGTCCACATGGAGGTGTGCACAATGAACTGTTAGAACTAGTGTGTCCACATGGAGGTGTGCACACTGAACTGTTAGAATGAGTGTGCCCACATGGAGGTGTGCACACTGAACTGTTAGAATATGTCCACATGGAGGTGTGCACACTGAACTGTTAGAATGAGTGTGTCCACATGGAGGTTTGTATACTGAACTGTTAGATTGAGTGTGTCCACATGGAGATGTGCACACTGAACTGTTAGAATGAGTGTGTCCACATGGAAGTGTGCACACTGAACTGTTAGAATGACAGTGCCCACATACAGGTGTGCACACTGAACTGTTAGAATGAGTGTGTCCCTGTGGAGGTGTGCACACTGAACTGTTAGAATGAGTGTGTACACATGCAGGTGTCCACACTGAACTGTTAGAATGTGTGTGTCCACATGGGTGTGTGCACACTGAACTGTTAGAATGAGTGTGCCCACATGGAGGTGTGCACCCTAAACTGTTAGAATGAGTGTGTCCACACGGAGGTGTGCACACTGAACTGTTAGATTGAGTGTGCCCACATGGAGTTGTGTACACTGAACTGTTAGAATGATTGTGTCCACATGGAGGTGTGCACACTGAACTGTTAGAATGAGTGTGTTCCTGTGGAGGTGTGCACACTGAAGTGTTAGAATGAGTGTGTCCCCATGGAGGTGTGCACACTGAACTGTTAGAATGAGTTTGTCCACATGGAGGTGTGCATACTGAACTTTTAGAATGAGTGTGCCCAATGGAGGTGTGCACAATGAACTGTTAGAATTAGTGTATCCCTGTGGAAAAGTGCACACTGAACTGTTAGAATGAGTGTGTCCACATGGAGGTATGCACACTGAACTGTTAGAATATGTCCACATGTAGGTGTGCACACTGAACTGTTAGAATATGTCCACATGGAGGTGTGCACAATGTATTGTTAGAATGAGTGTGTCCACATGGAGGTGTGCACACTGAACTGTTAGAATGAGTGTGTCCACATAGAGGTGTGCACACTGAACTGTTAGAATGTGTGTGCCCACATGGAGGTGTGCACACTGAACTGTTAGAATGAGTGTGTCCACATGGAGGTGTGCACACTGAACTGTTAGAATGAGTGTGCCCACATGGAGGTGTGCACACTGAACGGTAAGAATGAGTGTGTCCACATGGAGGTGTGCACACTGAACTGTTAGAATGAGTGTATCTCTGTAGAGGTGTGCACACTGAACTGTTAGAATGAGTGTGTCCACATGGTGGTGTGCACAATGAACTGTTAGAATGAGTGTGTCCACATGGAGGTGTGTACACTGAACTGTTAGAATGAGTGTATCTCTGTGGAGGTGTGCACACTGAACTGTTAGAATGAGTGTGTCCACATGGAGGTGTGCACACTGAACTATTAGAATGAGTGTGTCCACATGGAGGTGTGCACACTGAACTGTTAGAATGACTGTGTCCACATGGAGGTGTGCACACTGAACTGTTAGAATGACTGTGCCCACATGGAGGTGTGCACACTGAACTGTTAGAATGAGTGTGCCCACATGGAGGTGTGCACAATGAACTGTTAGAATGAGTGTGCCCACATGGAGGTGTGCACACTGAACTGTTAGAATGAGTGTGCCCACATGGAGGTGTGCACACTGAACTGTTAGAATGAGTGTGCCCACATGGAGGTGTGCACACTAAACTGTTAGAATGAGTGTGTCCACATGGAGGTGTGCACACTGAACTGTTAGAATGACTGTATCCCTGTGGATGTGTGCACACTGAACTGTTAGAGTGAGTGTGTCCACATGGAGGTGTGCACACTGAACTGTTAGAACTAGTGTGTCCACATGGAGGTGTGCACACTGAACTGTTAGAATGAGTGTGCCCACATGGAGGTGTGCACACTGAACTGTTAGAATATGTCCACATGGAGGTGTGCACACTGAACTGTTAGAATGAGTGTGTCCACATGGAGGTTTGTATACTGAACTGTTAGATTGAGTGTGTCCACATGGAGATGTGCACACTGAACTGTTAGAATGAGTGTGTCCACATGGAAGTGTGCACACTGAACTGTTAGAATGACAGTGCCCACATACAGGTGTGCACACTGAACTGTTAGAATGAGTGTGTCCCTGTGGAGGTGTGCACACTGAACTGTTAGAATGAGTGTGTACACATGCAGGTGTCCACACTGAACTGTTAGAATGTGTGTGTCCACATGGGTGTGTGCACACTGAACTGTTAGAATGAGTGTGCCCACATGGAGGTGTGCACCCTAAACTGTTAGAATGAGTGTGTCCACACGGAGGTGTGCACACTGAACTGTTAGATTGAGTGTGCCCACATGGAGTTGT
This sequence comes from Peromyscus eremicus, assembly GCF_949786415.1. Classification (NCBI taxonomy): domain Eukaryota; kingdom Metazoa; phylum Chordata; class Mammalia; order Rodentia; family Cricetidae; genus Peromyscus; species Peromyscus eremicus. The sequence goes on along the minus strand of NW_026734948.1, from coordinate 73,044 downwards.
GTACACTGAACTGTTAGAATGATTGTGTCCACATGGAGGTGTGCACACTGAACTGTTAGAATGAGTGTGTTCCTGTGGAGGTGTGCACACTGAAGTGTTAGAATGAGTGTGTCCCCATGGAGGTGTGCACACTGAACTGTTAGAATGAGTTTGTCCACATGGAGGTGTGCATACTGAACTTTTAGAATGAGTGTGCCCAATGGAGGTGTGCACAATGAACTGTTAGAATTAGTGTATCCCTGTGGAAAAGTGCACACTGAACTGTTAGAATGAGTGTGTCCACATGGAGGTATGCACACTGAACTGTTAGAATATGTCCACATGTAGGTGTGCACACTGAACTGTTAGAATATGTCCACATGGAGGTGTGCACAATGTATTGTTAGAATGAGTGTGTCCACATGGAGGTGTGCACACTGAACTGTTAGAATGAGTGTGTCCACATAGAGGTGTGCACACTGAACTGTTAGAATGTGTGTGCCCACATGGAGGTGTGCACACTGAACTGTTAGAATGAGTGTGTCCACATGGAGGTGTGCACACTGAACTGTTAGAATGAGTGTGCCCACATGGAGGTGTGCACACTGAACGGTTAGAATGAGTGTGTCCACATGGAGGTGTGCACACTGAACTGTTAGAATGAGTGTATCTCTGTAGAGGTGTGCACACTGAACTGTTAGAATGAGTGTGTCCACATGGTGGTGTGCACAATGAACTGTTAGAATGAGTGTGTCCACATGGAGGTGTGTACACTGAACTGTTAGAATGAGTGTATCTCTGTGGAGGTGTGCACACTGAACTGTTAGAATGAGTGTGTCCACATGGAGGTGTGCACACTGAACTATTAGAATGAGTGTGTCCACATGGAGGTGTGCACACTGAACTGTTAGAATGACTGTGTCCACATGGAGGTGTGCACACTGAACTGTTAGAATGACTGTGCCCACATGGAGGTGTGCACACTGAACTGTTAGAATGAGTGTGTCCACATGGAGGTGTGCACACTGAATTGTTAGAATGAGTGTTTCCCTGTGGAGGTGTGCACACTGAACTGTTAGAATGAGTGTGTCCACATGGAGGTGTGCACACTGAACTGTTAGAATGACTGTGCCCACATGGAGGTGTGCACACTGAACTGTTAGAATGAGTGTGTCCCTGTGGAGGTGTGCACACTGAACTGTTAGAATGAGTGTGTCCACATGGAGGTGTGTACACTGAACTGTTAGAATGTGTGTGTCCACATGGAGGTGTGCACACTGAACTGTTAGAATGAGTGTGCCCACATGGAAGTGTGCACACTGAACTGTTTGAATGAGTGTGCCCACATGGAGGTGTGCACACTGAACTGTTAGAATGAGTGTGCCCACATGGAGGTGTGCACACTGAACTGTTAGAATGAGTGTGCCCACATGGAGGTGTGCACACTGAACTGTTAGAATGAGTGTGCCCACATGGAGGTGTGCACACTGAACTGTTAGAATGAGTGTGCCCACATGGAGGTGTGCACACTGTTCTGTTAGAATGAGTATGCCCACATGGAGGTGTGCACAATGAACTGTTAGAATGAGTGGGCCCACATGGAGGTGTGCACACTGAACTGTTAGAATGAGTGTGCCCACATGGTGGTGTGCACACTGAACTGTTAGAATGAGTGTGCCCACATGGAAGTGTGCACATTGAACTGTTAGAATGAGTGTGCCCACATGGAGGTGTGCACACTGAACTGTTAGAATGAGTGTGTCCATATGGAGGTGTGCACACTGAAATGTTAGAATGAGTGTGTCCCTGTGAAGGTGTCCACACTGAACTGTTAGAATGAGTGTGTCAACATGAAGGTGTGCACACAGAACTGTTAGAATGTGTGTGTCCACGTGGAGGTGTGCAAACTGAAATGTTAGAATGAGTGTGCCCAAAAGGAAGTGTGCACACTGAACTGTTAGAATGAGTGTGCCCACATGGAGGTGTGCACACTGAGCTGTTAGAATGACTGTGCCCACAGGGAGGTGTGCACACTGAACTGTTAGAATGAGTGTGTCCACATGGAGGTGTGCACACTGAACTGTAGGAATGAGTGTGCCCACATGGAGTTGTGCACACTGAACTGTTAGAATGACTGTGTCCACATGGAGGTGTGCACACTGAACTGTTAGAATGACTGTGCACACATGGAGGTGTGCACACTGAACTGTTTGAGTGTGCCAACATGGAGTTGTGCACACTGAACTGTTAGAATGACTGTGCCCACATGGAGGTGTGCACACTGAACTGTTAGAATGAGTGTGTCACTGTGGAGGTGTGCACACTGAACTGTTAGGATGAGTGTCTCCACATGGATGTGTGCACACTGAACTGTTAGAATGTGTGTGTGCACATGGAGGTGTGCACTCTGTACTGTTATAATGAGTGTGCCCACATGGAGGTGTGCACATTAAACTGTTAGAATGAGTGTGCCCACATGGAGGTGTGCACACTGAACTGTTAGAATGAGTGTGCCCACATGGAGGTGTGCACACTGAAGTGTTAGAATGAGTGTGCCCACATGGAGGTGTGCACACTGAACTGTTAGAATGAGTGTGCCCACATGGAGGTGTGCACACTGAACTGTTAGAATGAGTGTGCCCACATGGAGGTGTGCACACTGAACTGTTAGAATGAGTGTGCCCACACGGAGGTGTGCACACTGAACTGTTAGAATGAGTGTGCCCACATGGAGGTGTGCACACTGAACTGTTAGAATGAGTGTGCCCACATGGAGGTGTGCACACTAAACTGTTAGAATGAGTGTGTCCACATGGAGGTGTGCACACTGAACTGTTAGAATGACTGTATCCCTGTGGATGTGTGCACACTGAACTGTTAGAGTGAGTGTGTCCACATGGAGGTGTGCACACTGAACTGTTAGAACTAGTGTGTCCACATGGAGGTGTGCACACTGAACTGTTAGAATGAGTGTGCCCACATGGAGGTGTGCACACTGAACTGTTAGAATATGTCCACATGGAGGTGTGCACACTGAACTGTTAGAATGAGTGTGTCCACATGGAGGTTTGTATACTGAACTGTTAGATTGAGTGTGTCCACATGGAGATGTGCACACTGAACTGTTAGAATGAGTGTGTCCACATGGAAGTGTGCACACTGAACTGTTAGAATGACAGTGCCCACATACAGGTGTGCACACTGAACTGTTAGAATGAGTGTGTCCCTGTGGAGGTGTGCACACTGAACTGTTAGAATGAGTGTGTACACATGCAGGTGTCCACACTGAACTGTTAGAATGTGTGTGTCCACATGGGTGTGTGCACACTGAACTGTTAGAATGAGTGTGCCCACATGGAGGTGTGCACCCTAAACTGTTAGAATGAGTGTATCCACACGGAGGTGTGCACACTGAACTGTTAGATTGAGTGTGCCCACATGGAGTTGTGTACACTGAACTGTTAGAATGATTGTGTCCACATGGAGGTGTGCACACTGAACTGTTAGAATGAGTGTGTTCCTGTGGAGGTGTGCACACTGAAGTGTTAGAATGAGTGTGTCCCCATGGAGGTGTGCACACTGAACTGTTAGAATGAGTTTGTCCACATGGAGGTGTGCATACTGAACTTTTAGAATGAGTGTGCCCAATGGAGGTGTGCACAATGAACTGTTAGAATTAGTGTATCCCTGTGGAAAAGTGCACACTGAACTGTTAGAATGAGTGTGTCCACATGGAGGTGTGCACACTGAACTGTTAGAATATGTCCACATGTAGGTGTGCACACTGAACTGTTAGAATATGTCCACATGGAGGTGTGCACAATGTATTGTTAGAATGAGTGTGTCCACATGGAGGTGTGCACACTGAACTGTTAGAATGAGTGTGTCCACATAGAGGTGTGCACACTGAACTGTTAGAATGTGTGTGCCCACATGGAGGTGTGCACACTGAACTGTTAGAATGAGTGTGTCCACATGGAGGTGTGCACACTGAACTGTTAGAATGAGTGTGCCCACATGGAGGTGTGCACACTGAACGGTTAGAATGAGTGTGTCCACATGGAGGTGTGCACACTGAACTGTTAGAATGAGTGTATCTCTGTAGAGGTGTGCACACTGAACTGTTAGAATGAGTGTGTCCACATGGTGGTGTGCACAATGAACTGTTAGAATGAGTGTGTCCACATGGAGGTGTGTACACTGAACTGTTAGAATGAGTGTATCTCTGTGGAGGTGTGCACACTGAACTGTTAGAATGAGTGTGTCCACATGGAGGTGTGCACACTGAACTATTAGAATGAGTGTGTCCACATGGAGGTGTGCACACTGAACTGTTAGAATGACTGTGTCCACATGGAGGTGTGCACACTGAACTGTTAGAATGACTGTGCCCACATGGAGGTGTGCACACTGAATTGTTAGAATGAGTGTTTCCCTGTGGAGGTGTGCACACTGAACTGTTAGAATGAGTGTGTCCACATGGAGGTGTGCACACTGAACTGTTAGAATGACTGTGCCCACATGGAGGTGTGCACACTGAACTGTTAGAATGAGTGTGTCCCTGTGGAGGTGTGCACACTGAACTGTTAGAATGAGTGTGTCCACATGGAGGTGTGCACACTGAACTGTTAGAATGAGTGTGCCCACATGGAAGTGTGCACACTGAACTGTTTGAATGAGTGTGCCCACATGGAGGTGTGCACACTGAACTGTTAGAATGAGTGTGCCCACATGGAGGTGTGCACACTGAACTGTTAGAATGAGTGTGCCCACATGGAGGTGTGCACACTGAACTGTTAGAATGAGTGTGCCCACATGGAGGTGTGCACACTGAACTGTTAGAATGAGTGTGCCCACATGGAGGTGTGCACACTGTTCTGTTAGAATGAGTATGCCCACATGGAGGTGTGCACAATGAACTGTTAGAATGAGTGGGCCCACATGGAGGTGTGCACACTGAACTGTTAGAATGAGTGTGCCCACATGGTGGTGTGCACACTGAACTGTTAGAATGAGTGTGCCCACATGGAAGTGTGCACATTGAACTGTTAGAATGAGTGTGCCCACATGGAGGTGTGCACACTGAACTGTTAGAATGAGTGTGTCCATATGGAGGTGTGCACACTGAAATGTTAGAATGAGTGTGTCCCTGTGAAGGTGTCCACACTGAACTGTTAGAATGAGTGTGTCAACATGAAGGTGTGCACACAGAACTGTTAGAATGTGAGTGTCCACGTGGAGGTGTGCAAACTGAAATGTTAGAATGAGTGTGCCCAAAAGGAAGTGTGCACACTGAACTGTTAGAATGAGTGTGCCCACATGGAGGTGTGCACACTGAGCTGTTAGAATGACTGTGCCCACAGGGAGGTGTGCACACTGAACTGTTAGAATGAGTGTGTCCACATGGAGGTGTGCACACTGAACTGTAGGAATGAGTGTGCCCACATGGAGTTGTGCACACTGAACTGTTAGAATGACTGTGTCCACATGGAGGTGTGCACACTGAACTGTTAGAATGACTGTGCACACATGGAGGTGTGCACACTGAACTGTTTGAGTGTGCCAACATGGAGTTGTGCACACTGAATTGTTAGAATGACTGTGCCCACATGGAGGTGTGCACACTGAACTGTTAGAATGAGTGTGTCACTGTGGAGGTGTGCACACTGAACTGTTAGGATGAGTGTCTCCACATGGATGTGTGCACACTGAACTGTTAGAATGTGTGTGTGCACATGGAGGTGTGCACTCTGTACTGTTATAATGAGTGTGCCCACATGGAGGTGTGCACATTAAACTGTTAGAATGAGTGTGCCCACATGGAGTTGTGCACACTGAACTGTTAGAATGAGTGTGCCCACATGGAGGTGTGCACACTGAAGTGTTAGAATGAGTGTGCCCACATGGAGGTGTGCACACTGAACTGTTAGAATGAGTGTGCCCACATGGAGGTGTGCACACTGAACTGTTAGAATGAGTGTGCCCACATGGAGGTGTGCACACTGAACTGTTAGAATGAGTGTGCCCACATGGAGGTGTGCACACTGAACTGTTAGAATGAGTGTGCCCACATGGAGGTGTGCACACTGAACTGTTAGAATGAGTGTGTCCACATGGAGGTGTGCACACTAAACTGTTAGAATGAGTGTGTCCACATGGAGGTGTGCACACTGAACTGTTATTATGACTGTATCCCTGTGGATGTGTGCACACTGAACTGTTAGAGTGAGTGTGTCCACATGGAGGTGTGCACACTGAACTGTTAGAACTAGTGTGTCCACATGGAGGTGTGCACACTGAACTTTTAGAATGAGTGTGCCCACATGGAGGTGTGCACACTGAACTGTTAGAATATGTCCACTTGGAGGTGTGCACACTGAACTGTTAGAATGAGTGTGTCCACATGGAGGTTTGTATACTGAACTGTTAGATTGAATGTGTCCACATGGAGATGTGCACACTGAACTGTTAGAATGAGTGTGTCCACATGGAAGTGTGCACACTGAACTGTTAGAATGACAGTGCCCACATACAGGTGTGCACACTGAACTGTTAGAATGAGTGTGTCCCTGTGGAGGTGTGCACACTGAACTGTTAGAATGAGTGTGTACACATGCAGGTGTCCACACTGAACTGTTAGAATGTGTGTGTCCACATGGGTGTGTGCACACTGAACTGTTAGAATGAGTGTGCCCACATGGAGGTGTGCACCCTAAACTGTTAGAATGAGTGTGTCCACACGGAGGTGTGCACACTGAAATGTTAGATTGAGTGTGCCCACATGGAGTTGTGTACACTGAACTGTTAGAATGATTGTGTCCACATGGAGGTGTGCACACTGAACTGTTAGAATGAGTGTGTTCCTGTGGAGGTGTGCACACTGAAGTGTTAGAATGAGTGTGTCCCCATGGAGGTGTGCACACTGAACTGTTAGAATGAGTTTGTCCACATGGAGGTGTGCATACTGAACTTTTAGAATGAGTGTGCCCAATGGAGGTGTGCACAATGAACTGTTAGAATTAGTGTATCCCTGTGGAAAAGTGCACACTGAACTGTTAGAATGAGTGTGTCCACATGGAGGTGTGCACACTGAACTGTTAGAATATGTCCACATGTAGGTGTGCACACTGAACTGTTAGAATATGTCCACATGGAGGTGTGCACAATGTATTGTTAGAATGAGTGTGTCCACATGGAGGTGTGCACACTGAACTGTTAGAATGAGTGTGTCCACATAGAGGTGTGCACACTGAACTGTTAGAATGTGTGTGCCCACATGGAGGTGTGCACACTGAACTGTTAGAATGAGTGTGTCCACATGGAGGTGTGCACACTGAACTGTTAGAATGAGTGTGCCCACATGGAGGTGTGCACACTGAACTGTTAGAATGAGTGTGTCCACATGGAGGTGTGCACACTGAACTGTTAGAATGAGTGTATCTCTGTAGAGGTGTGCACACTGAACTGTTAGAATGAGTGTGTCCACATGGTGGTGTGCACAATGAACTGTTAGAATGAGTGTGTCCACATGGAGGTGTGTACACTGAACTGTTAGAATGAGTGTATCTCTGTGGAGGTGTGCACACTGAACTGTTAGAATGAGTGTGTCCACATGGAGGTGTGCACACTGAACTATTAGAATGAGTGTGTCCACATGGAGGTGTGCACACTGAACTGTTAGAATGACTGTGTCCACATGGAGGTGTGCACACTGAACTGTTAGAATGACTGTGCCCACATGGAGGTGTGCACACTGAACTGTTAGAATGAGTGTGTCCCTGTGGAGGTGTGCACACTGAACTGTTAGAATGAGTGTGTCCACATGGAGGTGTGCACACTGAACTGTTAGAATGACTGTGCCCACATGGAGGTGTGCACACTGAACTGTTAGAATGAGTGTGTCCCTGTGGAGGTGTGCACACTGAACTGTTAGAATGAGTGTGTCCACATGGAGGTGTGTACACTGAACTGTTAGAATGTGTGTGTCCACATGGAGGTGTGCACACTGAACTGTTAGAATGAGTGTGCCCACATGGAAGTGTGCACACTGAACTGTTTGAATGAGTGTGCCCACATTGAGGTGTGCACACTGAACTGTTAGAATGAGTGTGCCCACATGGAGGTGTGCACATTGAACTGTTAGAATGAGTGTGCCCACATGGAGGTGTGCACACTGAACTGTTAGAATGAGTGTGCCCACATGGAGGTGTGCACACTGAACTGTTAGAATGAGTGTGCCCACAAGGAGGTGTGCACACTGTTCTGTTAGAATGAGTATGCCCACATGGAGGTGTGCACAATGAACTGTTAGAATGAGTGGGCCCACATGGAGGTGTGCACACTGAACTGTTAGAATGAGTGTGCCCACATGGTGGTGTGCACACTGAACTGTTAGAATGAGTGTGCCCACATGGAAGTGTGCACATTGAACTGTTAGAATGAGTGTGCCCACATGGAGGTGTGCACACTGAACTGTTAGAATGAGTGTGTCCATATGGAGGTGTGCACACTGAAATGTTAGAATGAGTGTGTCATTGTGGAGGTGTCCACACTGAACTGTTAGAATGAGTGTGTCAACATGGAGGTGTGCACACTGAACTGTTAGAATGTGTGTGTCCACGTGGAGGTGTGCAAACTGAAATGTTAGAATGAGTGTGCCCAAATGGAAGTGTGCACACTGAACTGTTAGAATGAGTGTGCCCACATGGAGGTGTGCACACTGAGCTGTTAGAATGACTGTGCCCACAGGGAGGTGTGCACACTGAACTGTTAGAATGAGTGTGTCCACATGGAGGTGTGCACACTGAACTGTAGGAATGAGTGTGTCCACATGGAGGTGTGCACACTGAACTGTTAGAATGAGTGTGTCACATGGAGGTGTGCACACTGAACTGTAAGAATGAGTGTGTCCACATGGAGGTGTGCACACTGAACTGTTAGAATGAATGTGTCCCTGTGGAGGTGTGCACACTGAAATGTTAGAATGAGTGTGTCCACATGGAGGTGTGCACACTGAAGTGTTAGAATTTATCCACATGGAGGTGTGCACACTGAACTGTTAGAATGAGTGTGTCCACATGGAGGTGTGCACACTGTTCTGTTAGAATGAGTATGCCCACATGGAGGTGTGCACACTGAACTGTTACAATGAGTTGGCCCACATGGTGGTGTGCACACTGAACTGTTAGAATGAGTGTGCCCACATGGAGGTGTGCACACTGAACTGTTAGAATGAGTGTGCCCACATGGAGGTGTGCACACTGAACTGTTAGAATGAGTGTGCCCACATGGAGGCGTGCACACTGAACTGTTAGAATGAGTGTGCCCACATGGAGGTGTGCACACTGAACTGTTAGAATGAGTGTGTCACTGTGGAGGTGTGCACACTGAACTGTTAGGATGAGTGTCTCCACATGGATGTGTGCACACTGAACTGTTAGAACGTGTGTGTGCACATGGAGGTGTGCACTCTGTACTGTTAGAATGAGTGTGCCCACATGGGGGTGTGCACATTGAACTGTTAGAATGAGTGTGCCCACATGGAGGTTTGCACACTGAACTGTTAGAATGAGTGTGCCCACATGGAGGTGTGCACACTGAACTGTTAGAATGAGTGTGCCCACATGGAGGTGTGCACACTGAACTGTTAGAATGACTGTGTCCACATGGAGGTGTGCACACCGAACTGTTAGAATGAGTGTGCCCACATGGAGGTGTGCACACTGAACTGTTAGAATGAGTGTGCCCACATGGAGGTATGCACACTGAACTGTTAGAATGAGTGTGTCCACATGGAGGTGTGCACACTAAACTGTTAGAATGAGTGTGTCCACATGGAGGTGTGCACACTGAACTGTTAGAATGACTGTATCCCTGTGGAGGTGTGCACACTGAACTGTTAGAGTGAGTGTGTCCACATTGAGGTGTGCACACTGAACTGTTAGAACGAGTGTGTCCTCATGGAGGTGTGCACACTGAACTTTTAGAATGAGTGTGCCCACATGGAGGTGTGCACACTGAATTGTTAGAATATGTCCAAATGGAGGTGTGCACACTGTATTGTTAGAATGAGTGTGTCCACATGGAGGTGTGCACACTGAATTGTTAGAATGACTGTGTCCACATGGAGGTTTGTATACTGAACTGTTAGATTGAGTGTGTCCACATGGAGATGTGCACACTGAACTGTTAGAATGAGTGTGTCCACATGGAAGTGTGCACACTGAACTGTTAGAATGACAGTGCCCACATACAGGTGTGCACACTGAACTGTTAGAATGAGTGTGTCCCTGTGGAGGTGTGCACACTGAACTGTTTGAATGAGTGTGTACACATGCAGGTGTCCACACTGAACTGTTAGAATGTGTGTGTCCACATGGGTGTGTGCACACTGAACTGTTAGAATGAGTGTGCCCACATGGAGGTGTGCACCCTAAACTGTTAGAATGAGTGTGTCCACACGGAGGTGTGCACACTGAACTGTAAGAATGAGTGTGTCCACATGGAGGTGTGCACACTGAACTGTTAGAATGAATGTGTCCCTGTGGAGGTGTGCACACTTTAATGTTAGAATGAGTGTGTCCACATGTAGGTGTGCACACTGAAGTGTTAGAATTTATCCACATGGAGGTGTGCACACTGAACTGTTAGAATGAGTGTGTCCACATGGAGGTGTGCACACTGAACTGTTAGAATGAGTGTGTCCACATGGAGGAGTGCACACTGAACTGTTAGAATGAGTGTGTCCACATGGAGGTGTGCACCCTGAACTGTTAGAATGAGTGTGCCCACATGGTGGTGTGCACACTGAACTGTTAGAATGAGTGTGCCCAAATGGAAGTGTGCACACTGAACTGTTAGAATGAGTGTGCCCACATGGAAGTGTGAACACTGAACTGTAAGAATGAGTGTGTCCACATGGAGGTGTGCACACTGAACTGTTAGAATGAGTGTGTCACATGGAGGTGTGCACACTGAACTGTAAGAATGAGTGTGTCCACATGGAGGTGTGCACACTGAACTGTTAGAATGAGTGTGCCCATATGGAGGTGTGCACACTGAACTGTTAGAATGAGTGTGTCCACATGGAGGTGTGCACACTGAACTGTTAGAATGAGTGTGCCCACATGGAGTTGTGCACACTGAACTGTTAGAATGACTGTGTCCACATGGAGGTGTGCACACTGAACTGTTAGAATGACTGTGCCCACATGGAGGTGTGCACACTGAACTGTTAGAACGAGTGTGTCCACACGAAGGTGTGCACACTGAACTTTTAGAATGAGTGTGCCCACATCGAGGTGTGCACTCTGAACTGTTAGAATATGTCCACATGGAGGTGTGCACACTGTATTGTTAGAATGAGTGTGTCCACATGGAGGTGTGCACACTGAACTGTTAGAATGAGTGTGTCCACATGGACGTTTGTATACTGAACTGTTAGATTGAGTGTGTCCACATGGAGATGTGCACACTGAACTGTTAGAATGAGTGTGTCCACATGGAAGTGTGCACACTGAACTGTTAGAATGACAGTGCCCACATACAGGTGTGCACACTGAACTGTTAGAATGAGTGTGTCCCTGTGGAGGTGTGCACACTGAACTGTTAGAATGAGTGTGTACACATGCAGGTGTCCACACTGAACTGTTAGAATGTGTGTGTCCACATGGGTGTGTGCACACTGAACTGTTAGAATGAGTGTGCCCACATGGAGGTGTGCACCCTAAACTGTTAGAATGACTGTGTCCACACGGAGGTGTGCACACTGAACTGTTAGAATGAGTGTGCCCACATGGAGTTGTGTACACTGAACTGTTAGAATGATTGTGTCCACATGGAGGTGTGCACACTGAACTGTTAGAATGAGTGTGTTCCTGTGGAGGTGTGCACACTGAAGTGTTAGAATGAGTGTATCCACATGGAGGTGTGCACACTGAACTGTCAGAATGAGTTTGTCCACATGGAGGTGTGTACACTGAACTTTTAGAATGAGTGTGCACACATGGAGGTGTGCACAATGAACTGTTAGAATTAGTGTATCCCTGTGGAAATGTGCACACTGAACTGTTAGAATGAGTGTGTCCACATGGAGGTGTGCACACTGAACTGTTAGAATATGTACACATGTAGGTGTGCACACTGAACTGTTAGAATATGTCCACATGGAGGTGTGCACAATGTATTGTTAGAATGAGTGTGTCCACATGGAGGTGTGCACACTGAACTGTTAGAATGAGTGTATCTCTGTGGAGGTGTGCACACTGAACTGTTACAATGAGTGTGTCCACATGGAGGTGTGCACACTGAACTGTTAGAATGACTGTGTCCACATGGAGGTGTGCACACTGAACTGTTAGAATGACTGTGCCCACATGGAGGTGTGCACACTGTATTGTTAGAATGAGTGTGTCCACATGGAGGTGTGCACACTAAACTGTTAGAATGAGTGTATCCACATGGAGGTGTGCACACTGAACTGTTAGAATGTGTGTGTCCACATGGAGGTGTGCACACTGAACTGTTAGAATGAGTGTGTCCACATGGAGGTGTGCACACTGAACTGTTAGAATGAGTGTGTCCACACGGAGGTGTGCACACTGAACTCTTACAATATGTCCACATGGAGGTGTGCACACTGTATTGTTAGAATGAGTGTGTCCACATGGAGGTGTGCACACTAAACTGTTAGAATGAGTGTGTCCACATGGAGGTGTGCACACTGAACTGTTAGAATGAGTGTGTCCACATGGAGGTGTGCACACTGAACTGTTAGATTGATTGTGTCCACATGGAGGTGTGCACACTGAACTGTTAGAATGAGTGTGTCCCTGTGGAGGTGTGCACACTGAACTTTTAGAATGAGAGTGACCACATGGAGGTGTGCACCCTGAACTGTTAGAATGAGTGTGCCCACATGGTGGTGTGCACACTGAACTGTTAGAATGAGTGTGCCCAAATGGAAGTGTGCACACTGAACTGTTAGAATGAGTGTGCCCACATGGAGGTGTGCACACTGAACTGTTAGAATGAGTGTGCCCACATGGAGGTGTGCACACTGAACTGTTAGAATGAGTGTGTCCACATGGAGGTGTGCACACTGAACTGTTAGAATGAGTGTGCCCACATGGAGGTGTGCACACTGAACTGTTAGAATGAGTGTGCCCACATGGAGGTGTGCACACTGAACTGTTAGAATGAGTGTGTCCACATGGAGGTGTGCACACTGAACTGTTAGAATGAGTGTGCCCACATGGAGTTGTGCACACTGAACTGTTAGAATGACTGTGTCCACATGGAGGTGTGCACACTGAACTGTTAGAATGACTGTGCCCACATGGAGGTGTGCACACTGAACTGTTTGAGTGTGCCAACATGGAGTTGTGCACACTGAACTGTTAGAATGACTGTGCCCACATGGAGGTGTGCACACTGAACTGTTAGAATGAGTGTGTCACTGTGGAGGTGTGCACACTGAACTGTTAGGATGAGTGTCTCCACATGGATGTGTGCACACTTACCTGTTAGAATGTGTGTGTGCACATGGAGGTGTGCACTCTGTACTGTTATAATGAGTGTGCCCACATGGAGGTGTGCACATTAAACTGTTAGAATGAGTGTGCCCACATGGAGGTGTGCACACTGAACTGTTAGAATGAGTGTTCCCACATGGAGGTGTGCACACTGAACTGTTAGAATGAGTGTGCCCACATGGAGCTGTGCACACTGAACTGTTAGAATGAGTGTGCCCACATGGAGGTGTGCACACTGAACTGTTAGAATGAGTGTGCCCACATGGAGGTGTGCACACTGAACTGTTAGAATGAGTGTGCCCACATGGAGGTGTGCACACTGAACTGTTAGAATGAGTGTGCCCACATGGAGGTGTGCACACTGAACTGTTAGAATGAGTGTGTCCACATGGAGGTGTGCACACTAAACTGTTAGAATGAGTGTGTCCACATGGAGGTGTGCACACTGAACTGTTAGAATGACTGTATCCCTGTGGATGTGTGCACACTGAACTGTTAGAGTGAGTGTGTCCACATGGAGGTGTGCACACTGAACTGTTAGAACTAGTGTGTCCACATGGAGGTGTGCACACTGAACTTTTAGAATGAGTGTGCCCACATGGAGGTGTGCACACTGAACTGTTAGAATGAGTGTGCCCACATGGAGGTGTGCACACTGAACTGTTAGAATGAGTGTGCCCACATGGAGGTGTGCACACTGAACTGTTAGAATGAGTGTGCCCACATGGAGGTGTGCACACTGAACTGTTAGAATGAGTGTGCCCACATGGAGGTGTGCACACTGAACTGTTAGAATGAGTGTGTCCACATGGAGGTGTGCACACTAAACTGTTAGAATGAGTGTGTCCACATGGAGGTGTGCACACTGAACTGTTAGAATGACTGTATCCCTGTGGATGTGTGCACACTGAACTGTTAGAGTGAGTGTGTCCACATGGAGGTGTGCACACTGAACTGTTAGAACTAGTGTGTCCACATGGAGGTGTGCACACTGAACTTTTAGAATGAGTGTGCCCACATGGAGGTGTGCACACTGAACTGTTAGAATATGTCCACATGGAGGTGTGCACACTGAACTGTTAGAATGAGTGTGTCCACATGGAGGTTTGTATACTGAACTGTTAGATTGAGTGTGTCCACATGGAGATGTGCACACTGAACTGTTAGAATGAGTGTGTCCACATGGAAGTGTGCACACTGAACTGTTAGAATGACAGTGCCCACATACAGGTGTGCACACTGAACTGTTAGAATGAGTGTGTCCCTGTGGAGGTGTGCACACTGAACTGTTTGAATGAGTGTGTACACATGCAGGTGTCCACACTGAACTGTTAGAATGTGTGTGTCCACATGGGTGTGTGCACACTGAACTGTTAGAATGAGTGTGCCCACATGGAGGTGTGCACTCTAAACTGTTAGAATGAGTGTGTCCACACGGAGGTGTGCACACTGAACTGTTAGAATGAGTGTGCCCACATGGAGTTGTGTACACTGAACTGTTAGAATGATTGTGTCCACATGGAGGTGTGCACACTGAACTGTTAGAATGAGTGTGTTCCTGTGGAGGTGTGCACACTGAAGTGTTAGAATGAGTGTGTCCCCATGGAGGTGTGCACACTGAACTGTTAGAATGAGTTTGTCCACATGGAGGTGTGCATACTGAACTTTTATAATGAGTGTGCCCAATGGAGGTGTGCACAATGAACTGTTAGAATTAGTGTATCCCTGTGGAAAAGTGCACACTGAACTGTTAGAATGAGTGTTTCCACATGGAGGTGTGCACACTGAACTGTTAGAATATGTCCACATGTAGGTGTGCACACTGAACTGTTAGAATATGTCCACATGGAGGTGTGCACAATGTATTGTTAGAATGAGTGTGTCCACATGGATGTGTGCACACTGAACTGTTAGAATGAGTGTGTCCACATAGAGGTGTGCACACTGAACTGTTAGAATGTGTGTGCCCACATGGAGGTGTGCACACTGAAGTGTTAGAATGAGTGTGTCCCCATGGAGGTGTGCACACTGAACTGTTAGAATGAGTTTGTCCACATGGAGGTGTGCATACTGAACTTTTAGAATGAGTGTGCCCAATGGAGGTGTGCACAATGAACTGTTAGAATTAGTGTATCCCTGTGGAAAAGTGCACACTGAACTGTTAGAATGAGTGTGTCCACATGGAGGTGTGCACACTGAACTGTTAGAATATGTCCACATGTAGGTGTGCACACTGAACTGTTAGAATATGTCCTTATGGAGGTGTGCTCAATGTATTGTTAGAATGAGTGTGTCCACATGGATGTGTGCACACTGAACTGTTAGAATGAGTGTGTCCACATGGAGGTGTGCACACTGAACTGTTAGAAT
Source organism: Peromyscus eremicus (assembly GCF_949786415.1). Taxonomy (NCBI): domain Eukaryota; kingdom Metazoa; phylum Chordata; class Mammalia; order Rodentia; family Cricetidae; genus Peromyscus; species Peromyscus eremicus. Next base: position 57,163 of record NW_026734948.1, on the reverse strand, counting down.
GTGTGTGCCCACATGGAGGTGTGCACACTGAACTGTTAGAATGAGTGTGTCCACATGGAGGTGTGCACACTGAACTGTTAGAATGAGTGTGCCCACATGGAGGTGTGCACACTGAACTGTTAGAATGAGTGTGTCCACATGGAGGTGTGCACACTGAACTGTTAGAATGAGTGTATCTCTGTAGAGGTGTGCACACTGAACTGTTAGAATGAGTGTGTCCACATGGTGGTGTGCACAATGAACTGTTAGAATGAGTGTGTCCACATGGAGGTGTGTACACTGAACTGTTAGAATGAGTGTATCTCTGTGGAGGTGTGCACACTGAACTGTTAGAATGAGTGTGTCCATATGGAGGTGTGCACACTGAACTATTAGAATGAGTGTGTCCACATGGAGGTGGGCACACTGAACTGTTAGAATGACTGTGTCCACATGGAGGTGTGCACACTGAACTGTTAGAATGAGTGTGTCCACATGGAGGTTTGTATACTGAACTGTTAGATTGAGTGTGTCCACATGGAGATGTGCACACTGAACTGTTAGAATGAGTGTGTCCACATGGAAGTGTGCACACTGAACTGTTAGAATGACAGTGCCCACATACAGGTGTGCACACTGAACTGTTAGAATGAGTGTGTCCCTGTGGAGGTGTGCACACTGAACTGTTCGAATGAGTGTGTACACATGCAGGTGTCCACACTGAACTGTTAGAATGTGTGTGTCCACATGGGTGTGTGCACACTGAACTGTTAGAATGAGTGTGCCCACATGGAGGTGTGCACTCTAAACTGTTAGAATGAGTGTGTCCACACGGAGGTGTGCACACTGAACTGTTAGAATGAGTGTGCCCACATGGAGTTGTGTACACTGAACTGTTAGAATGATTGTGTCCACATGGAGGTGTGCACACTGAACTGTTAGAATGAGTGTGTTCCTGTGGAGGTGTGCACACTGAAGTGTTAGAATGAGTGTGTCCCCATGGAGGTGTGCACACTGAACTGTTAGAATGAGTTTGTCCACATGGAAGTGTGCATACTGAACTTTTATAATGAGTGTGCCCAATGGAGGTGTGCACAATGAACTGTTAGAATTAGTGTATCCCTGTGGAAAAGTGCACACTGAACTGTTAGAATGAGTGTGTCCACATGGAGGTGTGCACACTGAACTGTTAGAATATGTCCACATGTAGGTGTGCACACTGAACTGTTAGAATATGTCCACATGGAGGTGTGCACAATGTATTGTTAGAATGAGTGTGTCCACATGGATGTGTGCACACTGAACTGTTAGAATGAGTGTGTCCACATAGAGGTGTGCACACTGAACTGTTAGAATGTGTGTGCCCACATGGAGGTGTGCACACTGAAGTGTTAGAATGAGTGTGTCCCCATGGAGGTGTGCACACTGAACTGTTAGAATGAGTTTGTCCACATGGAGGTGTGCATACTGAACTTTTAGAATGAGTGTGCCCAATGGAGGTGTGCACAATGAACTGTTAGAATTAGTGTATCCCTGTGGAAAAGTGCACACTGAACTGTTAGAATGAGTGTGTCCACATGGAGGTGTGCACACTGAACTGTTAGAATATGTCCACATGTAGGTGTGCACACTGAACTGTTAGAATATGTCCACATGGAGGTGTGCACAATGTATTGTTAGAATGAGTGTGTCCACATGGATGTGTGCACACTGAACTGTTAGAATGAGTGTGTCCACATGGAGGTGTGCACACTGAACTGTTAGAATGTGTGTGCCCACATGGAGGTGTGCACACTGAACTGTTAGAATGAGTGTGTCCACATGGAGGTGTGCACACTGAACTGTTAGAATGAGTGTGCCCACATGGAGGTGTGCACACTGAACTGTTAGAATGAGTGTGTCCACATGGAGGTGTGCACACTGAACTGTTAGAATGAGTGTATCTCTGTAGAGGTGTGCACACTGAACTGTTAGAATGAGTGTGTCCACATGGTGGTGTGCACAATGAACTGTTAGAATGAGTGTGTCCACATGGAGGTGTGTACACTGAACTGTTAGAATGAGTGTATCTCTGTGGAGGTGTGCACACTGAACTGTTAGAATGAGTGTGTCCACATGGAGGTGTGCACACTGAACTATTAGAATGAGTGTGTCCACATGGAGGTGGGCACACTGAACTGTTAGAATGACTGTGTCCACATGGAGGTGTGCACACTGAACTGTTAGAATGACTGTGCCCACATGGAGGTGTGCACACTGAACTGTTAGAATGAGTGTGTCCCTGTGGAGGTGTGCAAACTGAACTGTTAGAATGAGTGTGTCCACATGGAGGTGTGCACACTGAACTGTTAGAATGACTGTGCCCACATGGAGGTGTGCACACTGAACTGTTAGAATGAGTGTGTCCCTGTGGAGGTGTGCACACTGAACTGTTAGAATGAGTGTGTCCACATGGAGGTGTGTACACTGAACTGTTAGAATGTGTGTGTCCACATGGAGGTGTGCACACTGAACTGTTAGAATGAGTGTGCCCACATGGAAGTGTGCACACTGAACTGTTTGAATGAGTGTGCCCACATGGAGGTGTGCACACTGAACTGTTAGAATGAGTGTGTCCACATGGAGGTGTGCACACTGAACTGTTAGAATGAGTGTGCCCACATGGAGGTGTGCACACTGAACTGTTAGAATGAGTGTGCCCACATGGAGGTGTGCACACTGAACTGTTAGAATGAGTGTGCCCACATGGAGGTGTGCACACTGTTCTGTTAGAATGAGTATGCCCACATGGAGGTGTGCACAATGAACTGTTAGAATGAGTGGGCCCACATGGAGGTGTGCACACTGAACTGTTAGAATGAGTGTGCCCACATGGTGGTGTGCACACTGAACTGTTAGAATGAGTGTGCCCACATGGAAGTGTGCACATTGAACTGTTAGAATGAGTGTGCCCACATGGAGGTGTGCACACTGAACTGTTAGAATGAGTGTGTCCATATGGAGGTGTGCACACTGAAATGTTAGAATGAGTGTGTCCCTGTGGAGGTGTCCACACTGAACTGTAGGAATGAGTGTGTCCACATGGAGGTGTGCACACTGAACTGTTAGAATGAGTGTGTCCACATGGAGGTGTGCACACTGAACTGTTAGAATGAATGTGTCCCTGTGGAGTTGTGCACACTGAAATGTTAGAATGAGTGTGTCCACATGGAGGTGTGCACACTGAAGTGTTAGAATTTATCCACATGGAAGTGTGCACACTGAACTGTTAGAATGAGTGTGTCCACATGGAGGTGTGCACACTGAACTGTTAGAATGAGTGTGCCCACATGGAGGTGTGCACACTGTTCTGTTAGAATGAGTATGCCCACATGGAGGTGTGCACACTGAACTGTTACAATGAGTGGGCCCACATGGTGGTGTGCACACTGAACTGTTAGAATGAGTGTGCCCACATGGAGGTGTGCACACTGAACTGTTAGAATGAGTGTGCCCACATGGAGGTGTGCACACTGAACTTTTAGAATGAGTGTGCCCACATGGAGGCGTGCACACTGAACTGTTAGAATGAGTGTGCCCACATGGAGGTGTGCACACTGACCTGTTAGAATGAGTTTGTCCACATGGAGGTGTGTACACTGAACTGTTAGAATGAGTGTATCTCTGTGGAGGTGTGCACACTGAACTGTTAGAATGAGTGTGTCCACATGGAGGTGTGCACACTGAACTATTAGAATGACTGTGTCCACATGGAGGTGTGCACACTGAACTGTTAGAATGACTGTGTCCACATGGAGGTTTGTATACTGAACTGTTAGATTGAGTGTGTCCACATGGAGATGTGCACACTGAACTGTTAGAATGAGTGTGTCCACATGGAAGTGTGCACACTGAACTGTTAGAATGACAGTGCCCACATACAGGTGTGCACACTGAACTGTTAGAATGTGTGTGTCCCTGTGGAGGTGTGCACACTGAACTGTTTGAATGAGTGTGTACACATGCAGGTGTCCACACTGAACTGTTAGAATGTGTGTGTCCACATGGGTGTGTGCACACTGAACTGTTAGAATGAGTGTGCCCACATGGAGGTGTGCACCCTAAACTGTTAGAATGAGTGTGTCCACACGGAGGTGTGCACACTGAACTGTAAGAATGAGTGTGTCCACATGGAGGTGTGCACTCTGAACTGTTAGAATGAATGTGTCCCTGTGGAGGTGAGCACACTGAAATGTTAGAATGAGTGTGTCCACATGGAGGTGTGCACACTGAAGTGTTAGAATTTATCCACATGGAGGTGTGCACACTGAACTGTTAGAATGAGTGTGTCCACATGGAGGTGTGCACACTGAACTGTTAGAATGAGGGTGTCCACATGGAGGAGTGCACACTGAACTGTTAGAATGAGTGTGTCCACATGGAGGTGTGCACCCTGAACTGTTAGAATGAGTGTGCCCACATGGAGGTGTGCACACTGATCTGTTAGAATGAGTGTGCCCAAATGGAAGTGTGCACACTGAACTGTTAGAATGAGTGTGTTCCTGTGGAGGTGTGCACACTGAAGTGTTAGAATGAGTGTGTCCCCATGGAGGTGTGCACACTGAACTGTTAGAATGAGTTTGTCCACATGGAGGTGTGCATACTGAACTTTTATAATGAGTGTGCCCAATGGAGGTGTGCACAATGAACTGTTAGAATTAGTGTATCCCTGTGGAAAAGTGCACACTGAACTGTTAGAATGAGTGTTTCCACATGGAGGTGTGCACACTGAACTGTTAGAATATGTCCACATGTAGGTGTGCACACTGAACTGTTAGAATATGTCCACATGGAGGTGTGCACAATGTATTGTTAGAATGAGTGTGTCCACATGGATGTGTGCACACTGAACTGTTAGAATGAGTGTGTCCACATAGAGGTGTGCACACTGAACTGTTAGAATGTGTGTGCCCACATGGAGGTGTGCACACTGAAGTGTTAGAATGAGTGTGTCCCCATGGAGGTGTGCACACTGAACTGTTAGAATGAGTTTGTCCACATGGAGGTGTGCATACTGAACTTTTAGAATGAGTGTGCCCAATGGAGGTGTGCACAATGAACTGTTAGAATTAGTGTATCCCTGTGGAAAAGTGCACACTGAACTGTTAGAATGAGTGTGTCCACATGGAGGTGTGCACACTGAACTGTTAGAATATGTCCACATGTAGGTGTGCACACTGAACTGTTAGAATATGTCCTTATGGAGGTGTGCTCAATGTATTGTTAGAATGAGTGTGTCCACATGGATGTGTGCACACTGAACTGTTAGAATGAGTGTGTCCACATGGAGGTGTGCACACTGAACTGTTAGAATGTGTGTGCCCACATGGAGGTGTGCACACTGAACTGTTAGAATGAGTGTGTCCACATGGAGGTGTGCACACTGAACTGTTAGAATGAGTGTGCCCACATGGAGGTGTGCACACTGAACTGTTAGAATGAGTGTGTCCACATGGAGGTGTGCACACTGAACTGTTACAATGAGTGTATCTCTGTAGAGGTGTGCACACTGAACTGTTAGAATGAGTGTGTCCACATGGTGGTGTGCACAATGAACTGTTAGAATGAGTGTGTCCACATGGAGGTGTGTACACTGAACTGTTAGAATGAGTGTATCTCTGTGGAGGTGTGCACACTGAACTGTTAGAATGAGTGTGTCCATATGGAGGTGTGCACACTGAACTATTAGAATGAGTGTGTCCACATGGAGGTGGGCACACTGAACTGTTAGAATGACTGTGTCCACATGGAGGTGTGCACACTGAACTGTTAGAATGAGTGTGTCCACATGGAGGTTTGTATACTGAACTGTTAGATTGAGTGTGTCCACATGGAGATGTGCACACTGAACTGTTAGAATGAGTGTGTCCACATGGAAGTGTGCACACTGAACTGTTAGAATGACAGTGCCCACATACAGGTGTGCACACTGAACTGTTAGAATGAGTGTGTCCCTGTGGAGGTGTGCACACTGAACTGTTCGAATGAGTGTGTACACATGCAGGTGTCCACACTGAACTGTTAGAATGTGTGTGTCCACATGGGTGTGTGCACACTGAACTGTTAGAATGAGTGTGCCCACATGGAGGTGTGCACTCTAAACTGTTAGAATGAGTGTGTTCACACGGAGGTGTGCACACTGAACTGTTAGAATGAGTGTGCCCACATGGAGTTGTGTACACTGAACTGTTAGAATGATTGTGTCCACATGGAGGTGTGCACACTGAACTGTTAGAATGAGTGTGTTCCTGTGGAGGTGTGCACACTGAAGTGTTAGAATGAGTGTGTCCCCATGGAGGTGTGCACACTGAACTGTTAGAATGAGTTTGTCCACATGGAGGTGTGCATACTGAACTTTTATAATGAGTGTGCCCAATGGAGGTGTGCACAATGAACTGTTAGAATTAGTGTATCCCTGTGGAAAAGTGCACACTGAACTGTTAGAATGAGTGTGTCCACATGGAGGTGTGCACACTGAACTGTTAGAATATGTCCACATGTAGGTGTGCACACTGAACTGTTAGAATATGTCCACATGGAGGTGTGCACAATGTATTGTTAGAATGAGTGTGTCCACATGGATGTGTGCACACTGAACTGTTAGAATGAGTGTGTCCACATAGAGGTGTGCACACTGAACTGTTAGAATGTGTGTGCCCACATGGAGGTGTGCACACTGAAGTGTTAGAATGAGTGTGTCCCCATGGAGGTGTGCACACTGAACTGTTAGAATGAGTTTGTCCACATGGAGGTGTGCATACTGAACTTTTAGAATGAGTGTGCCCAATGGAGGTGTGCACAATGAACTGTTAGAATTAGTGTATCCCTGTGGAAAAGTGCACACTGAACTGTTAGAATGAGTGTGTCCACATGGAGGTGTGCACACTGAACTGTTAGAATATGTCCACATGTAGGTGTGCACACTGAACTGTTAGAATATGTCCACATGGAGGTGTGCACAATGTATTGTTAGAATGAGTGTGTCCACATGGATGTGTGCACACTGAACTGTTAGAATGAGTGTGTCCACATGGAGGTGTGCACACTGAACTGTTAGAATGTGTGTGCCCACATGGAGGTGTGCACACTGAACTGTTAGAATGAGTGTGTCCACATGGAGGTGTGCACACTGAACTGTTAGAATGAGTGTGCCCACATGGAGGTGTGCACACTGAACTGTTAGAATGAGTGTGTCCACATGGAGGTGTGCACACTGAACTGTTAGAATGAGTGTATCTCTGTAGAGGTGTGCACACTGAACTGTTAGAATGAGTGTGTCCACATGGTGGTGTGCACAATGAACTGTTAGAATGAGTGTGTCCACATGGAGGTGTGTACACTGAACTGTTAGAATGAGTGTATCTCTGTGGAGGTGTGCACACTGAACTGTTAGAATGAGTGTGTCCACATGGAGGTGTGCACACTGAACTATTAGAATGAGTGTGTCCACATGGAGGTGGGCACACTGAACTGTTAGAATGACTGTGTCCACATGGAGGTGTGCACACTGAACTGTTAGAATGACTGTGCCCACATGGAGGTGTGCACACTGAACTGTTAGAATGAGTGTGTCCCTGTGGAGGTGTGCACACTGAACTGTTAGAATGAGTGTGTCCACATGGAGGTGTGCACACTGAACTGTTAGAATGACTGTGCCCACATGGAGGTGTGCACACTGAACTGTTAGAATGAGTGTGTCCCTGTGGAGGTGTGCACACTGAACTGTTAGAATGAGTGTGTCCACATGGAGGTGTGTACACTGAACTGTTAGAATGTGTGTGTCCACATGGAGGTGTGCACACTGAACTGTTAGAATGAGTGTGCCCACATGGAAGTGTGCACACTGAACTGTTTGAATGAGTGTGCCCACATGGAGGTGTGCACACTGAACTGTTAGAATGAGTGTGTCCACATGGAGGTGTGCACACTGAACTGTTAGAATGAGTGTGCCCACATGGATGTGTGCACACTGAACTGTTAGAATGAGTGTGCCCACATGGAGGTGTGCACACTGAACTGTTAGAATGAGTGTGCCCACATGGAGGTGTGCACACTGTTCTGTTAGAATGAGTATGCCCACATGGAGGTGTGCACAATGAACTGTTAGAATGAGTGGGCCCACATGGAGGTGTGCACACTGAACTGTTAGAATGAGTGTGCCCACATGGTGGTGTGCACACTGAACTGTTAGAATGAGTGTGCCCACATGGAAGTGTGCACATTGAACTGTTAGAATGAGTGTGCCCACATGGAGGTGTGCACACTGAACTGTTAGAATGAGTGTGTCCATATGGAGGTGTGCACACTGAAATGTTAGAATGAGTGTGTCCCTGTGGAGGTGTCCACACTGAACTGTAGGAATGAGTGTGTCCACATGGAGGTGTGCACACTGAACTGTTAGAATGAGTGTGTCCACATGGAGGTGTGCACACTGAACTGTTAGAATGAATGTGTCCCTGTGGAGTTGTGCACACTGAAATGTTAGAATGAGTGTGTCCACATGGAGGTGTGCACACTGAAGTGTTAGAATTTATCCACATGGAAGTGTGCACACTGAACTGTTAGAATGAGTGTGTCCACATGGAGGTGTGCACACTGAACTGTTAGAATGAGTGTGCCCACATGGAGGTGTGCACACTGTTCTGTTAGAATGAGTATGCCCACATGGAGGTGTGCACACTGAACTGTTACAATGAGTGGGCCCACATGGTGGTGTGCACACTGAACTGTTAGAATGAGTGTGCCCACATGGAGGTGTGCACACTGAACTGTTAGAATGAGTGTGCCCACATGGAGGTGTGCACACTGAACTTTTAGAATGAGTGTGCCCACATGGAGGCGTGCACACTGAACTGTTAGAATGAGTGTGCCCACATGGAGGTGTGCACACTGACCTGTTAGAATGAGTTTGTCCACATGGAGGTGTGTACACTGAACTGTTAGAATGAGTGTATCTCTGTGGAGGTGTGCACACTGAACTGTTAGAATGAGTGTGTCCACATGGAGGTGTGCACACTGAACTATTAGAATGACTGTGTCCACATGGAGGTGTGCACACTGAACTGTTAGAATGACTGTGTCCACATGGAGGTTTGTATACTGAACTGTTAGATTGAGTGTGTCCACATGGAGATGTGCACACTGAACTGTTAGAATGAGTGTGTCCACATGGAAGTGTGCACACTGAACTGTTAGAATGACAGTGCCCACATACAGGTGTGCACACTGAACTGTTAGAATGTGTGTGTCCCTGTGGAGGTGTGCACACTGAACTGTTTGAATGAGTGTGTACACATGCAGGTGTCCACACTGAACTGTTAGAATGTGTGTGTCCACATGGGTGTGTGCACACTGAACTGTTAGAATGAGTGTGCCCACATGGAGGTGTGCACCCTAAACTGTTAGAATGAGTGTGTCCACACGGAGGTGTGCACACTGAACTGTAAGAATGAGTGTGTCCACATGGAGGTGTGCACTCTGAACTGTTAGAATGAATGTGTCCCTGTGGAGGTGTGCACACTGAAATGTTAGAATGAGTGTGTCCACATGGAGGTGTGCACACTGAAGTGTTAGAATTTATCCACATGGAGGTGTGCACACTGAACTGTTAGAATGAGTGTGTCCACATGGAGGTGTGCACACTGAACTGTTAGAATGAGGGTGTCCACATGGAGGAGTGCACACTGAACTGTTAGAATGAGTGTGTCCACATGGAGGTGTGCACCCTGAACTGTTAGAATGAGTGTGCCCACATGGAGGTGTGCACACTGATCTGTTAGAATGAGTGTGCCCAAATGGAAGTGTGCACACTGAACTGTTAGAATGAGTGTGCCCACATGGAAGTGTGAACACTGAACTGTAAGAATGAGTGTGTCCACATGGAGGTGTGCACACTGAACTGTTAGAATGAGTGTGTCACATGGAGGTGTGCACACTGAACTGTAAGAATGAGTGTGTCCACATGGAGGTGTGCACACTGAACTGTTAGAATGAGTGTGCCCACATGGAGGTGTGCACACTGAACTGTTAGAATGAGTGTGTCCACATGGAGGTGTGCACACTGAACTGTTAGAATGAGTGTGCCCACATGGAGTTGTGCACACTGAACTGTTAGAATGACTGTGTCCACATGGAGGTGTGCACACTGAACTGTTAGAATGACTGTGCCCACATGGAGGTGTGCACACTGAACTGTTAGAATGAGTGTGCCCACATGGAAGTGTGCACACTGAACTGTTTGAATGAGTGTGCCCACATGGAGGTGTGCACACTGAACTGTTAGAATGAGTGTGTCCACATGGAGGTGTGCACACTGAACTGTTAGAATGAGTGTGCCCACATGGAGGTGTGCACACTGAACTGTTAGAATGAGTGTGCCCACATGGAGGTGTGCACACTGAACTGTTAGAATGAGTGTGCCCACATGGAGGTGTGCACACTGTTCTGTTAGAATGAGTATGCCCACATGGAGGTGTGCACAATGAACTGTTAGAATGAGTGGGCCCACATGGAGGTGTGCACACTGAACTGTTAGAATGAGTGTGCCCACATGGTGGTGTGCACACTGAACTGTTAGAATGAGTGTGCCCACATGGAAGTGTGCACATTGAACTGTTAGAATGAGTGTGCCCACATGGAGGTGTGCACACTGAACTGTTAGAATGAGTGTGTCCATATGGAGGTGTGCACACTGAAATGTTAGAATGAGTGTGTCCCTGTGGAGGTGTCCACACTGAACTGTAGGAATGAGTGTGTCCACATGGAGGTGTGCACACTGAACTGTTAGAATGAGTGTGTCCACATGGAGGTGTGCACACTGAACTGTTAGAATGAATGTGTCCCTGTGGAGTTGTGCACACTGAAATGTTAGAATGAGTGTGTCCACATGGAGGTGTGCACACTGAAGTGTTAGAATTTATCCACATGGAAGTGTGCACACTGAACTGTTAGAATGAGTGTGTCCACATGGAGGTGTGCACACTGAACTGTTAGAATGAGTGTGCCCACATGGAGGTGTGCACACTGTTCTGTTAGAATGAGTATGCCCACATGGAGGTGTGCACACTGAACTGTTACAATGAGTGGGCCCACATGGTGGTGTGCACACTGAACTGTTAGAATGAGTGTGCCCACATGGAGGTGTGCACACTGAACTGTTAGAATGAGTGTGCCCACATGGAGGTGTGCACACTGAACTTTTAGAATGAGTGTGCCCACATGGAGGCGTGCACACTGAACTGTTAGAATGAGTGTGCCCACATGGAGGTGTGCACACTGACCTGTTAGAATGAGTTTGTCCACATGGAGGTGTGTACACTGAACTGTTAGAATGAGTGTATCTCTGTGGAGGTGTGCACACTGAACTGTTAGAATGAGTGTGTCCACATGGAGGTGTGCACACTGAACTATTAGAATGACTGTGTCCACATGGAGGTGTGCACACTGAACTGTTAGAATGACTGTGTCCACATGGAGGTTTGTATACTGAACTGTTAGATTGAGTGTGTCCACATGGAGATGTGCACACTGAACTGTTAGAATGAGTGTGTCCACATGGAAGTGTGCACACTGAACTGTTAGAATGACAGTGCCCACATACAGGTGTGCACACTGAACTGTTAGAATGTGTGTGTCCCTGTGGAGGTGTGCACACTGAACTGTTTGAATGAGTGTGTACACATGCAGGTGTCCACACTGAACTGTTAGAATGTGTGTGTCCACATGGGTGTGTGCACACTGAACTGTTAGAATGAGTGTGCCCACATGGAGGTGTGCACCCTAAACTGTTAGAATGAGTGTGTCCACACGGAGGTGTGCACACTGAACTGTAAGAATGAGTGTGTCCACATGGAGGTGTGCACTCTGAACTGTTAGAATGAATGTGTCCCTGTGGAGGTGTGCACACTGAAATGTTAGAATGAGTGTGTCCACATGGAGGTGTGCACACTGAAGTGTTAGAATTTATCCACATGGAGGTGTGCACACTGAACTGTTAGAATGAGTGTGTCCACATGGAGGTGTGCACACTGAACTGTTAGAATGAGGGTGTCCACATGGAGGAGTGCACACTGAACTGTTAGAATGAGTGTGTCCACATGGAGGTGTGCACCCTGAACTGTTAGAATGAGTGTGCCCACATGGAGGTGTGCACACTGATCTGTTAGAATGAGTGTGCCCAAATGGAAGTGTGCACACTGAACTGTTAGAATGAGTGTGCCCACATGGAAGTGTGAACACTGAACTGTAAGAATGAGTGTGTCCACATGGAGGTGTGCACACTGAACTGTTAGAATGAGTGTGTCACATGGAGGTGTGCACACTGAACTGTAAGAATGAGTGTGTCCACATGGAGGTGTGCACACTGAACTGTTAGAATGAGTGTGCCCACATGGAGGTGTGCACAATGAACTGTTAGAATGAGTGTGTCCACATGGAGGTGTGCACACTGAACTGTTAGAATGAGTGTGCCCACATGGAGTTGTGCACACTGAACTGTTAGAATGACTGTGTCCACATGGAGGTGTGCACACTGAACTGTTAGAATGACTGTGCCCACATGGAGGTGTGCACACTGAACTGTTAGAATGAGTGTGCCAACATGGAGTTGTGCACACTGAACTGTTAGAATGACTGTGCCCACATGGAGGTGTGCACACTGAACTGTTAGAATGAGTGTGTCACTGTGGAGGTGTGCACACTGAACTGTTAGGGTGAGTGTCTCCACATGGATGTGTGCACACTGAACTGTTAGAATGTGTGTGTGCACATGGAGGTGTGCACTCTGTACTGTTAGAATGAGTGTGCCCACATGGAGGTGTGCACATTGAACTGTTAGAATGAGTGTGCCCACATGGAGGTGTGCACACTGAACTGTTAGAATGAGTGTGCCCACATGGAGGTGTGCACACTGAACTGTTAGAATGAGTGTGCCCACATGGAGGTGTGCACACTGAACTGTTAGAATGAGTGTGCCCACATGGAGGTGTGCACACTGAACTGTTAGAATGAGTGTGCCCACATGGAGGTGTGCACACTGAACTGTTAGAATGAGTGTGCCCACATGGAGGTGTGCACACTGAACTGTTAGAATGAGTGTGTCCACATGGAGGTGTGCACACTAAACTGTTAGAATTAGTGTGTCCACATGGAGGTGTGCACACTGAACTGTTAGATTGACTGTATCCCTGTGGAGGTGTGCACACTGAACTGTTAGAATGAGTGTGTCCACATGGAGGTGTGCACACTGAACTGTTAGAACGAGTGTGTCCACACGAAGGTGTGCACACTGAACTTTTAGAATGAGTGTGCCCACATGGAGGTGTGCACACTGAACTGTTAGAATATGTCCACATGGAGGTGTGCACACTGTATTGTTAGAATGAGTGTGTCCACATGGAGGTGTGCACACTGAACTGTTAGAATGAGTGTGTCCACATGGAGGTTTGTATACTGAACTGTTAGATTGAGTGTGTCCACATGGAGATGTGCACACTGAACTGTTAGAATGAGTGTGTCCACATGGAAGTGTGCACACTGAACTGTTAGAATGACAGTGCCCACATACAGGTGTGCACACTGAACTGTTAGAATGAGTGTGTCCCTGTGGAGGTGTGCACACTGAACTGTTAGAATGAGTGTGTACACATGCAGGTGTCCACACTGAACTGTTAGAATGTGTGTGTCCACATGGGTGTGTGCACAATGAACTGTTAGAATGAGTGTGCCCACATGGAGGTGTGCACCCTAAACTGTTAGAATGACTGTGTCCACACGGAGCTGTGCACACTGAACTGTTAGAATGAGTGTGCCCACATGGAGTTGTGTACACTGAACTGTTAGAATGATTGTGTCCACATGGAGGTGTGCACACTGAACTGTTAGAATGAGTGTGTTCCTGTGGAGGTGTGCACACTGAAGTGTTAGAATGAGTGTGTCCACAAGGAGGTGTGCACACTGAACTGTCAGAATGAGTTTGTCCACATGGACGTGTGTACACTGAACTTTTAGAATGAGTGTGCCAAATGGAGGTGTGCACAATGAACTGTTAGAATTAGTGTATCCCTGTGGAAATGTGGACACTGAACTGTTAGAATGAGTGTGTCCACATGGAGGTGTGCACACTGAACTGTTAGAATATGTACACATGTAGGTGTGCACACTGAACTGTTAGAATATGTCCACATGGAGGTGTTCACAATGTATTGTTAGAATGAGTGTGTCCACATGGAGGTGTGCACACTGAACTGTTAGAATGAGTGTATCTCTGTGGAGGTGTGCACACAGAACTGTTACAATGAGTGTGTCCACATGGAGGTGTGCACAATGAACTGTTAGAATGAGTGTGTCCACATGGAGGTGTGCACAATGAACTGTTAGAATGAGTGTGTCCACATGGAGGTGTGCACACTGAACTGTTAGAATGAGTGTGCCCACATGGAGGTGTGCACACTGTTCTGTTAGAATGAGTATGCCCACATGGAGGTGTGCACAATGAACTGTTAGAATGAGTGGGCCCACATGGAGGTGTGCACACTGAACTGTTAGAATGAGTGTGCCCACATGGTGGTGTGCACACTGAACTGTTAGAATGAGTGTGCCCACATGGAAGTGTGCACATTGAACTGTTAGAATGAGTGTGCCCACATGGAGGTGTGCACACTGAACTGTTAGAATGAGTGTGTCCATATGGAGGTGTGCACACTGAAATGTTAGAATGAGTGTGTCCCTGTGGAGGTGTCCACACTGAACTGTTAGAATGAGTGTGTCAACATGGAGGTGTGCACACTGAACTGTTAGAATGTGTGTGTCCACGTGGAGGTGTGCAAACTGAAATGTTAGAATGAGTGTGCCCAAATGGAAGTGTGCACACTGAACTGTTAGAATGAGTGTGCCCACATGGAGGTGTGCACACTGAGCTGTTAGAATGACTGTGCCCACAGGGAGGTGTGCACTCTGAACTGTTAGAATGAGTGTGTCCACATGGAGGTGTGCACACTGAACTGTAGGAATGAGTGTGTCCACATGGATGTGTGCACACTGAACTGTTAGAATGAGTGTGTCACATGGAGGTGTGCACACTGAACTGTAAGAATGAGTGTGTCCACATGGAGGTGTGCACACTGAACTGTTAGAATGAATGTGTCCCTGTGGAGGTGTGCACACTGAAATGTTAGAATGAGTGTGTCCACATGGAGGTGTGCACACTGAAGTGTTAGAATTTATCCACATGGTGGTGTGCACACTGAACTGTTAGAATGAGTGTGCCCACATGGAGGTGTGCACACTGAACTGTTAGAATGAGTGTGCCCACATGGAGGTGTGCACACTGTTCTGTTAGAATGAGTATGCCCACATGGAGGTGTGCACACTGAACTGTAAGAATGAGTGTGCCCACATGGAGGCGTGCACACTGAACTGTTAGAATGAGTGTGCCCACATGGAGGTGTGCACACTGAACTGTTAGAATGTGTTTGTCCACATGGAGGTGTGTACACTGAACTGTTAGAATGAGTGTATCTCTGTGGAGGTGTGCACACTGAACTGTTAGAATGAGTGTGTCCACATGGAGGTGTGCACACTGAACTATTAGAATAAGTGTGTCCACATGGAGGTGTGCACACTGAACTGTTAGAATGAGTGTGTCCACATGGAGGTGTGCACACTGAACTGTTAGAATGACTGTGCCCACATGGAGGTGTGCACACTGTATTGTTAGAATGAGTGTGTCCACATGTAGGTGTGCACACTAAACTGTTAGAATGAGTGTATCCACATGGAGGTGTGCACACTGAACTGTTAGAATGAGTGTGTCCACATGGAGGTGTGCACACTGAACTGTTAGATTGATTGTGTCCACATGGAGGTGTGCACACTGAACTGTTAGAATGAGTGTGTCCCTGTGGAGGTGTGCACACTGAACTGTTAGAATGAGAGTGACCACATGGAGGTGTGCACCCTGAACTGTTAGAATGAGTGTGCCCACATGGAGGTGTGCACGCTGAACTGTTAGAATGAGTGTGCCCAAATGGAAGTGTGCACACTGAACTGTTAGAATGAGTGTGCTCACATGGAGGTGTGCACACTGAACTGTTAGAATGAGTGTGCCCACATGGAGGTGTGCACACTGAACTGTTAGAATGAGTGTGTCCATATGGAGGTGTGCACACTGAAATGTTAGAATGAGTGTGTCCCTGTGGAGGTGTCCACACTGAACTGTTAGAATGAGTGTGTCAACATGGAGGTGTGCACACTGAACTGTTAGAATGTGTGTGTCCACGTGGAGGTGTGCAAACTGAAATGTTAGAATGAGTGTGCCCAAATGGAAGTGTGCACACTGAACTGTTAGAATGAGTGTGCCCACATGGAGGTGTGCACACTGAGCTGTTAGAATGACTGTGCCCACAGGGAGGTGTGCACTCTGAACTGTTAGAATGAGTGTGTCCACATGGAGGTGTGCACACTGAACTGTAGGAATGAGTGTGTCCACATGGAGGTGTGCACACTGAACTGTTAGAATGAGTGTGTCACATGGAGGTGTGCACACTGAACTGTAAGAATGAGTGTGTCCACATGGAGGTGTGCACACTGAACTGTTAGAATGAATGTGTCCCTGTGGAGGTGTGCACACTGAAATGTTAGAATGGGTGTGTCCACATGGAGGTGTGCACACTGAAGTGTTAGAATTTATCCACATGGTGGTGTGCACACTGAACTGTTAGAATGAGTGTGCCCACATGGAGGTGTGCACACTGAACTGTTAGAATGAGTGTGCCCACATGGAGGTGTGCACACTGTTCTGTTAGAATGAGTATGCCCACATGGAGGTGTGCACACTGAACTGTTACATTGAGTGGGCCCACATGGTGGTGTGCACACTGAACTGTTAGAATGAGTGTGCCCACATGGAGGTGTGCACACTGAACTGTTAGAATGAGTGTGCCGACATGGAGGTGTGCACACTGAACTGTTAGAATGAGTGTGCCCACATGGAGGCGTGCACACTGAACTGTTAGAATGAGTGTGCCCACATGGAGGTGTGCACACTGAACTGTTAGAATGTGTTTGTCCACATGGAGGTGTGTACACTGAACTGTTAGAATGAGTGTATCTCTGTGGAGGTGTGCACACTGAACTGTTAGAATGAGTGTGTCCACATGGAGGTGTGCACACTGAACTATTAGAATGAGTGTGTCCACATGGAGGTGTGCACACTGAACTGTTAGAATGAGTGTGTCCACATGGAGGTGTGCACACTGAACTGTTAGAATGACTGTGCCCACATGGAGGTGTGCACACTGTATTGTTAGAATGAGTGTGTCCACATGGAGGTGTGCACACTAAACTGTTAGAATGAGTGTATCCACATGGAGGTGTGCACACTGAACTGTTAGAATGAGTGTGTCCACATGGAGGTGTGCACACTGAACTGTTAGATTGATTGTGTCCACATGGAGGTGTGCACACTGAACTGTTAGAATGAGTGTGTCCCTGTGGAGGTGTGCACACTGAACTGTTAGAATGAGTGTGTCCACATGGAGGTGTGCACACTGAACTGTTAGAATGAGTGTGCCCACATGGAGGTGTGCACACTGAACTGTTAGAATGAGTGTGCCCACATGGAGGTGTGCACACTGAACTGTTAGAATGAGTGTGTCCACATGGAGGTGTGCACACTGAACTGTTAGAATGAGTGTGCCCACATGGAGTTGTGCACACTGAACTGTTAGAATGACTGTGTCCACATGGAGGTGTGCACACTGAACTGTTAGAATGACTGTGCCCACATGGAGGTGTGCACACTGAACTGTTTGAGTGTGCCAACATGGAGTTGTGCACACTGAACTGTTAGAATGACTGTGCCCACATGGAGGTGTGCACACTGAACTGTTAGAATGAGTGTGTCACTGTGGAGGTGTGCACACTGAACTGTTAGGATGAGTGTCTCCACATGGATGTGTGCACACTGAACTGTTAGAATGTGTGTGTGCACATGGAGGTGTGCACTCTGTACTGTTATAATGAGTGTGCCCACATGGAGGTGTGCACATTAAACTGTTAGAATGAGTGTGCCCACATGGAGGTGTGCACACTGAACTGTTAGAATGAGTGTGCCCACACGGAGGTGTGCACACTGAACTGTTAGAATGAGTGTGCCCACATGGAGGTGTGCACACTGAACTGTTAGAATGAGTGTGCCCACATGGAGGTGTGCACACTGAACTGTTAGAATGAGTGTGCCCACATGGAGGTGTGCACACTGAACTGTTAGAATGAGTGTGCCCACATGGAGGTGTGCACACTGAACTGTTAGAATGAGTGTGCCCACATGGAGGTGTGCACACTGAACTGTTAGAATGAGTGTGTCCACATGGAGGTGTGCACACTGAACTGTTAGAATGAGTGTGTCCACATGGAGGTGTGCACACTGAACTGTTAGAATGACTGTATCCCTGTGGATGTGTGCACACTGAACTGTTAGAGTGAGTGTGTCCACATGGAGGTGTGCACACTGAACTGTTAGAACTAGTGTGTCCACATGGAGGTGTGCACACTGAACTTTTAGAATGAGTGTGCCCACATGGAGGTGTGCACACTGAACTGTTAGAATATGTCCACATGGAGGTGTGCACACTGAACTGTTAGAATGAGTGTGTCCACATGGAGGTTTGTATACTGAACTGTTAGATTGAGTGTGTCCACATGGAGATGTGCACACTGAACTGTTAGAATGAGTGTGTCCACATGGAAGTGTGCACACTGAACTGTTAGAATGACAGTGCCCACATACAGGTGTGCACACTGAACTGTTAGAATGAGTGTGTCCCTGTGGAGGTGTGCACACTGAACTGTTAGAATGAGTGTGTACACATGCAGGTGTGCACACTGAACTGTTAGAATGACTGTGCCCACATGGAGGTGTGCACACTGAACTGTTTGAGTGTGCCCACATGGAGGTGTGCACACTGAACTTTTAGAATGAGTGTGCCCACATGGAGTTGTGCACACTGAACTGTTAGAATGACTGTGTCCACATGGAGGTGTGCACACTGAACTGTTAGAATGACTGTGCCCACATGGAGGTGTGCACACTGAACTGTTTGAGTGTGCCAACATGGAGTTGTGCACACTGAACTGTTAGAATGACTGTGCCCACATGGAGGTGTGCACACTGAACTGTTAGAATGAGTGTGTCACTGTGGAGGTGTGCACACTGAACTGTTAGGATGAGTGTCTCCACATGGATGTGTGCACACTGAACTGTTAGAATGTGTGTGTGCACATGGAGGTGTGCACTCTGTACTGTTATAATGAGTGTGCCCACATGGAGGTGTGCACATTAAACTGTTAGAATGAGTGTGCCCACATGGAGGTGTGCACACTGAACTGTTAGAATGAGTGTGCCCACATGGAGGTGTGCACACTGAACTGTTAGAATGAGTGTGCCCACATGGAGGTGTGCACACTGAACTGTTAGAATGAGTGTGTCCACATGGAGGTGTGCACACTGAACTGTTAGAATGAGTGTGCCCACATGGAGGTGTGCACACTGAACTGTTAGAATGAGTGTGCCCACATGGAGGTGTGCACACTGAACTGTTAGAATGAGTGTGTCCACATGGAGGTGTGCACACTGAACTGTTAGAATGAGTGTGTCCACATGGAGGTGTGCACACTGAACTGTTAGAATGAGTGTGTCCACATGGAGGTGTGCACACTGAACTGTTAGAATGACTGTATCCCTGTGGATGTGTGCACACTGAACTGTTAGAGTGAGTGTGTCCACATGGAGGTGTGCACACTGAACTGTTAGAACTAGTGTGTCCACATGGAGGTGTGCACACTGAACTTTTAGAATGAGTGTGCCCACATGGAGGTGTGCACACTGAACTGTTAGCATATGTCCACATGGATGTGTGCACACTGAACTGTTAGAATGAGTGTGTCCACATGGAGGTTTGTATACTGAACTGTTAGATTGAGTGTGTCCACATGGAGATGTGCACACTGAACTGTTAGAATGAGTGTGTCCACATGGAAGTGTGCACACTGAACTGTTAGAATGACAGTGCCCACATACAGGTGTGCACACTGAACTGTTAGAATGAGTGTGTCCCTGTGGAGGTGTGCACACTGAACTGTTAGAATGAGTGTGTACACATGCAGGTGTCCACACTGAACTGTTAGAATATGTGTGTCCACATGGGTGTGTGCACACTGAACTGTTAGAATGAGTGTGCCCACATGGAGGTGTGCACCCTAAACTGTTAGAATGAGTGTGTCCACACGGAGGTGTGCACACTGAACTGTTAGAATGAGTGTGCCCACATGGAGTTGTGTACACTGAACTGTTAGAATGATTGTGTCCACATGGAGGTGTGCACACTGAACTGTTAGAATGAGTGTGTTCCTGTGGAGGTGTGCACACTGAAGTGTTAGAATGAGTGTGTCCCCATGGAGGTGTGCACACTGAACTGTTAGAATGAGTTTGTCCACATGGAGGTGTGCATACTGAACTTTTAGAATGAGTGTGCCCAATGGAGGTGTGCACAATGAACTGTTAGAATTAGTGTATCCCTGTGGAAAAGTGCACACTGAACTGTTAGAATGAGTGTGTCCACATGGAGGTGTGCACACTGAACTGTTAGAATATGTCCACATGTAGGTGTGCACACTGAACTGTTAGAATATGTCCACATGGAGGTGTGCACAATGTATTGTTAGAATGAGTGTGTCCACATGGAGGTGTGCACACTGAACTGTTAGAATGAGTGTGTCCACATAGAGGTGTGCACACTGAACTGTTAGAATGTGTGTGCCCACATGGAGGTGTGCACACTGAACTGTTAGAATGAGTGTGTCCACATGGAGGTGTGCACACTGAACTGTTAGAATGAGTGTGCCCACATGGAGGTGTGCACACTGAACTGTTAGAATGAGTGTGTCCACATGGAGGTGTGCACACTGAACTGTTAGAATGAGTGTATCTCTGTAGAGGTGTGCACACTGAACTGTTAGAATGAGTGTGTCCACATGGTGGTGTGCACAATGAACTGTTAGAATGAGTGTGTCCACATGGAGGTGTGTACACTGAACTGTTAGAATGAGTGTATCTCTGTGGAGGTGTGCACACTGAACTGTTAGAATGACTGTGTCCACATGGAGGTGTGCACACTGAACTGTTAGAATGAGTGTGTCCACATGGAGGTGTGCACACTGAACTGTTAGAATGAGTGTGTCCACATGGAGGTGTGCACACTGAACTGTAAGAATGAGTGTGGCCACATGGAGTTGTGCACACTGAACTGTTAGAAATAGTGTATCCCTGTGGAGATGTGCACACTGAACTGTTAGAATGAGTGTGTCCACATGGAGGTGTGCACACTGAACTGTTAGAATGAGTGTGTCCACACGGAGGTGTGCACACTGAACTCTTACAATATGTCCACATGGAGGTGTGCACACTGTATTGTTAGAATGAGTGTGTCCACATGGAGGTGTGCACACTAAACTGTTAGAATGAGTGTGTCCACATGGAGGTGTGCACACTGAACTGTTAGAATGAGTGTGTCCACATGGAGGTGTGCACACTGAACTGTTAGATTGATTGTGTCCACATGGAGGTGTGCACACTGAACTGTTAGAATGAGTGTGTCCCTGTGGAGGTGTGCACACTGAACTGTTAGATTGAGAGTGTCCACATGGAGGTGTGCACACTGAACTGTTAGAATGAGTGTGTCTCATGGAGGTGTGCACACTGAACTGTAAGAATGAGTGTGTCCACATGGAGGTGTGCACACTGAACTGTTAGAATGAATGTGTCCCTGTGGAGGTGTGCACACTGAAATGGTAGAATGAGTGTGTCCACATGGAGGTGTGCACACTGAAGTGTTAGAATTTATCCACATGGAGGTGTGCACACTGAACTGTTAGAATGAGTGTGTCCCTGTGGAGGTGTGCACACTGAACTGTAAGAATGAGTGTGTCCACATGGAGGTGTGCACACTGAACTGTTAGAATGAATGTGTCCCTGTGGAGGTGTGCACACTGAAATGGTAGAATGAGTGTGTCCACATGGAGGTGTGCACACTGAAGTGTTAGAATTTATCCACATGGAGGTGTGCACACTGAACTGTTAGAATGAGTGTGTCCACATGGAGGTGTGCACACTGAACTGTTAGAATGAGTGTGTCCACATGGAGGTGTGCACCCTGAACTGTTAGAATGAGTGTGCCCACATGGAGGTGTGCACACTGAACTGTTAGAATGAGTGTGCCCAAATGGAAGTGTGCACACTGAACTGTTAGAATGAGTGTGCCCACATGGAGGTGTGCACACTGAACTGTTAGAATGAGTGTGCCCACATGGAGGTGTGCACACTGAACTGTTAGAATGAGTGTGTCCACATGGAGGTGTGCACACTGAACTGTTAGAATGAGTGTGCCCACATGGAGGTGTGCACACTGAACTGTTAGAATGAGTGTGCCCACATGGAGGTGTGCACACTGAACTGTTAGAATGAGTGTGTCCACATGGAGGTGTGCACACTGAACTGTTAGAATGAGTGTGCCCACATGGAGTTGTGCACACTGAACTGTTAGAATGACTGTGTCCACATGGAGGTGTGCACACTGAACTGTTAGAATGACTGTGCCCACATGGAGGTGTGCACACTGAACTGTTTGAGTGTGCAAACATGGAGGTGTGCACACTGAACTGTTAGAATGACTGTATCCCTGTGGATGTGTGCACACTGAACTGTTAGAGTGAGTGTGTCCACATGGAGGTGTGCACACTGAACTGTTAGAACTAGTGTGTCCACATGGAGGTGTGCACACTGAACTTTTAGAATGAGTGTACCCACATGGAGGTGTGCACACTGAACTGTTAGAATATGTCCACATGGAGGTGTGCACACTGAACTGTTAGAATGAGTGTGTCCACATGGAGGTTTGTATACTGAACTGTTAGATTGAGTGTGTCCACATGGAGATGTGCACACTGAACTGTTAGAATGAGTGTGTCCACATGGAAGTGTGCACACTGAACTGTTAGAATGACAGTGCCCACATACAGGTGTGCACACTGAACTGTTAGAATGAGTGTGTCCCTGTGGAGGTGTGCACACTGAACTGTTAGAATGAGTGTGTACACATGCAGGTGTACACACTGAACTGTTAGAATGTGTGTGTCCACATGGGTGTGTGCACACTTAACTGTTAGAATGAGTGTGCCCACATGGAGGTGTGCACCCTAAACTGTTAGAATGAGTGTGTCCACACGGAGGTGTGCACACTGAACTGTTAGAATGAGTGTGCCCACATGGAGTTGTGTACACTGAACTGTTAGAATGATTGTGTCCACATGGAGGTGTGCACACTGAACTGTTAGAATGAGTGTGTTCCTGTGGAGGTGTGCACACTGAAGTGTTAGAATGAGTGTGCCCACATGGAGGTGTGCACACTGAACTGTTAGAATGAGTTTGTCCACATGGAGGTGTGCACACTGAACTTTTAGAATGAGTGTGCCCAATGGAGGTGTGCACAATGAACTGTTAGAATTAGTGTATCCCTGTGGAAAGGTGCACACTGAACTGTTAGAATGAGTGTGTCCACATTGAGGTGTGCACACTGAACTGTTAGAATATATCCACATGTAGGTGTGCACACTGAACTGTTAGAATATGTCCACATGGAGGTGTGCACAATGTATTGTTAGAATGAGTGTGTCCACATGGAGGTGTGCACACTGAACTGTTAGAATGAGTGTGTCCACATAGAGGTGTGCACACTGAACTGTTAGAATGTGTGTGCCCACATGGAGGTGTGCACACTGAACTGTTAGAATGAGTGTGTCCACATGGAGGTGTGCACACTGAACTGTTAGAATGAGTGTGCCCACATGGAGGTGTGCACACTGAACTGTTAGAATGAGTGTGTCCACATGGAGGTGTGCACACTGAACTGTTAGAATGAGTGTATCTCTGTGGAGGTGTGCACACTGAACTGTTAGAATGAGTGTGTCCACATGGAGGTGTGCACAATGAACTGTTAGAATGAGTGTGTCCACATGGAGGTGTGCACAATGAACTGTTAGAATGAGTGTATCTCTGTGGAGGTGTGCACACTGAACTGTTAGAATGAGTGTGTCCACATGGAGGTGTGCACAATGAACTGTTAGAATGAGTGTGTCCACATGGAGGAGTGCACACTGAACTGTTAGGATGAGTGTGTCCACATGGAGGTGTGCACACTGAACTGTTAGAATGAGTGTGCCCACATGGAGGTGTGCACACTGTTCTGTTAGAATGAGTATGCCCACATGGAGGTGTGCACACTGAACTGTTAGAATGAGTGGGCCCACATGGAGGTGTGCACACTGAACTGGTAGAATGAGTGTGTTCCTGTGGAGGTGTGCACACTGAAGTGTTAGAATGAGTGTGTCCACATGGAGGTGTGCACACTGAACTGTTAGAATGAGTTTGTCCACATGGAGGTGTGCACACTGAACTTTTAGAATGAGTGTGCCCACATGGAGGTGTGCACAATGAACTGTTAGAATTAGTGTATCCCTGTGGAAATGTGCACACTGAACTGTTAGAATGAGTGTGTCCACATCGAGGTGTGCACACTGAACTGTTAGAATATGACCACATGTAGGTGTGCACACTGAACTGTTAGAATATGTCCACATGGAGGTGTGCACAATGTATTGTTAGAATGAGTGTGTCCACATGGAGGTGTGCACACTGAACTGTTAGAATGAGTGTGTCCACATAGAGGTGTGCACACTTAACTGTTAGAATGAGTGTGTCCACATGGAGGTGTGCACACTGAACTGTTAGAATGAGTGTGCCCACATGGAGGTGTGCACACTGAACTGTTAGAATGAGTGTGTCCACATGGAGGTGTGCACACTGAACTGTTAGAATGAGTGTATCTCTGTGGAGGTGTGCACACTGAACTGTTAGAATGAGTGTGTCCACATGGAGGTGTGCACAATGAACTGTTAGAATGAGTGTGTCCACATGGAGGTGTGCACAATGAACTGTTAGAATGAGTGTGTCCACATGGAGGTGTGCACACTGAACTGTTAGAATGAGTGTGCCCACATGGAGGTGTGCACACTGTTCTGTTAGAATGAGTATGCCCACATGGACGTGTGCACACTGAACTGTTAGAATGAGTGGGCCCACATGGAGGTGTGCACACTGAACTGTTAGAATGACTGTGCCCACATTCAGGTGTGCACACTGAACTGTTAGAATGAGTGTGCCCACATAGAGGTGTGCACACTGAACTGTTAGAATGAGTGTGTCCACATGGAGGTGTGCACACTGAACTGTTAGAATGAGTGTGCCCACATGGAGGTGTGCACACTGAACTGTTAGAATGAGTGTGCCCACATGGAATTGTGCACACTGAACTGTTAGAATGAGTGTGTCCACATGGAGGTGTGCACACTGAACTGTTAGAATGACTGTGTCCACATGGAGGTGTGCACACTGAACTGTTAGAATGACTGTGCCCACATGGAGGTGTGCACACTGAACTGTTTGAGTGTGCCAACATGGAGTTGTGCACACTGAACTGTTAGAATGACTGTGCCCACATGGAGGTGTGCACACTGAACTGTTAGAATGACTGTATCCCTGTGGATGTGTGCACACTGAACTGTTAGAGTGAGTGTGTCCACATGGAGGTGTGCACACTGAACTGTTGGAACTAGTGTGTCCACATGGAGGTGTGCACACTGAACTTTTAGAATGAGTGTACCCACATGGAGGTGTGCACACTGAACTGTTAGAATATGTCCACATGGAGGTGTGCACACTGAACTGTTAGAATGAGTGTGTCCACATGGAGGTTTGTATACTGAACTGTTAGATTGAGTGTGTCCACATGGATATGTGCACACTGAACTGTTAGAATGAGTGTGTCCACATGGAAGTGTGAACACTGAACTGTTAGAATGACAGTGCCCACATACAGGTGTGCACACTGAACTGTTAGAATGAGTGTGTCCCTGTGGAGGTGTGCACACTGAACTGTTAGAATGAGTGTGTACACATGCAGGTGTCCACACTGAACTGTTAGAATGTGTGTGTCCACATGGGTGTGTGCACACTGAACTGTTAGAATGAGTGTGCCCACATGGAGGTGTGCACCCTAAACTGTTAGAATGAGTGTGTCCACACGGAGGTGTGCACACTGAACTGTTAGAATGAGTGTGCCCACATGGAGTTGTGTACACTGAACTGTTAGAATGATTGTGTCCACATGGAAGTGTGCACACTGAACTGTTAGAATGAGTGTGTTCCTGTGGAGGTGTGCACACTGAAGTGTTAGAATGAGTGTGTCCACATGGAGGTGTGCACACTGAACTGTTAGAATGAGTTTGTCCACATGGAGGTGTGCACACTGAACTTTTAGAATGAGTGTGCCCAATGGAGGTGTGCACAATGAACTGTTAGAATTAGTGTATCCCTGTGGAAATGTGCACACTGAACTGTTAGAATGAGTGTGCCCACATGGAGGTGTGCACACTGAACTGTTAGAATGAGTGTGTCCACATGGAGGTGTGCACACTGAACTGTTAGAATGAGTGTATCTCTGTGGAGGTGTGCACACTGAACTGTTAGAATGAGTGTGTCCACATGGAGGTGTGCACAATGAACTGTTAGAATGAGTGTGTCCACATGGAGGTGTGCACAATGAACTGTTAGGATGAGTGTGTCCACATGGAGGTGTGCACACTGAACTGTTAGAATGAGTGTGCCCACATGGAGGTGTGCACACTGTTATGTTAGAATGAGTATGCCCACATGGAGGTGTGCACACTGAACTGTTAGAATGAGTGGGCCCACATGGAGGTGTGCACACTGAACTGTTAGAATGAGTGTGTTCCTGTGGAGGTGTGCACACTGAAGTGTTAGAATGAGTGTGTCCACATGGAGGTGTGCACACTGAACTGTTAGAATGAGTTTGTCCACATGGAGGTGTGCACACTGAACTTTTAGAATGAGTGTTCCCACATGGAGGTGTGCACAATGAACTGTTAGAATTAGTGTATCCCTGTGGAAATGTGCACACTGAACTGTTAGAATGAGTGTGTCCACATGGAGGTGTGCACACTGAACTGTTAGAATATGTCCACATGTAGGTGTGCACACTGAACTGTTAGAATATGTCCACATGGAGGTGTGCACAATGTATTGTTAGAATGAGTGTGTCCACATGGAGGTGTGCACACTGAACTGTTAGAATGAGTGTGTCCACATAGAGGTGTGCACACTGAACTGTTAGAATTAGTGTGTCCACATGGAGGTGTGCACACTGAACTGTTAGAATGAGTGTGCCCACATGGAGGTGTGCACACTGAACTGTTAGAATGAGTGTGTCCACATGGAGGTGTGCACACTGAACTGTTAGAATGAGTGTATCTCTGTGGAGGTGTGCACACTGAACTGTTAGAATGAGTGTGTCCACATGGAGGTGTGCACAATGAACTGTTAGAATGAGTGTGTCCACATGGAGGTGTGCACAATGAACTGTTAGAATGAGTGTGTCCACATGGAGGTGTGCACACTGAACTGTTAGAATGAGTGTGTCCACATGGAGGTGTGCACACTGTTCTGTTAGAATGAGTATGCCCAAATGGAGTTGTGCACACTGAACTGTTAGAATGAGTGGGCCCACATGGAGGTGTGCACACTGAACTGTTAGAATGACTGTGCCCACATTCAGGTGTGCACCCTGAACTGTTAGAATGAGTGTGCCCACATAGAGGTGTGCACACTGAACTGTTAGAATGAGTGTGCCTACATGGAGGTGTGCACACTGAACTGTTAGAATGAGTGTGCCCACATGGAGGTGTGCACACTGAACTGTTAGAATGAGTGTGCCCACATGGAGGTGTGCACACTGAACTGTTAGAATGAGTGTGTCCGCATGGAGGTGTGTACACTGAACTGTTAGAATGTGTGTATCTCTGTGGAGGTGTGCACACTGAACTGTTAGAATGAGTGTGTCCACATGGAGGTGTGCACACTGAACTGTTAGAATGAGTGTGTGCACATGGAGGTGTGCACACTGAACTGTTAGAATGACTGTGTAGACATGGAGGTGTGCACACTGAACTGTTAGAATGACTGTGCCCACATGGAGGTGTGCACACTGAACTGTTAGAATGAGTGTGTCCCTGTGGAGGTGTGCACACTGAACTGTTAGAATGAGTGTGTCCACATGGTGGTGTGCACACTGAACTGTTAGAATGTGTGTGTCCACATGGAGGTGTGCACACTGAACTGTTAGAATGAGTGTGCCCACATGGAAGTGTGCACACTGAACTGTTTGAATGAGTGTGCCCACATGGAGGTGTGCACACTGAACTGTTAGAATGAGTGTGCTCACATGGAGGTGTGCACACTGAACTGTTAGAATGAGTGTGTCCCTGGGGAGGTGTGCACTCTGAACTGTTAGAATGAGTGTGTCCACATGGAGGTGTGCACACTGAACTGTTAGAATGAGTGTGTCCACATGGAGGTGTGCACACTGAACTGTTAGAATGAGTGTGGCCACATGGATTTGTGCACACTTAACTGTTAGAAATAGTGTATCCCTGTGGAGATGGGCACACTGAACTGTTAGAATGAGTGTGTCCACATGGAGGTGTGCACACTGAACTGTTAGAATGAGTGTGTCCACACGGAGGTGTGCACACTGAACTCTTAGAATATGTCCACATGGAGGTGTGCACACTGTATTGTTAGAATGAGTGTGTCCACATGGAGGTGTGCACACTGAACTGTTAGAATGAGTGTGTCCACATGGAGGTGTGCACACTGAACTGTTAGAATGACTGTGTCCACATGGAGGTTTGCACATTGAACTGTTAGATTGATTGTGTCCACATGGAGGTGTACACACTGAACTGTTAGAATGAGTGTGTCCCTGTGGAGGTGTGCACACTGAAATGTTAGAATGAGTGTGTCCACATGGATGTGTGCACACTGAAGAGTTAGAATTTATCCACATGGAGGTGTGCACACTGAACTCTTAGAATGAGTGTGTCCACATGGAGGTGTGCACACTGAACTGTTAGAATGAGTGTGTCCACATAGAGGTGTGCACACTGAACTGTTAGAATGAGTGTGTCCACATGGAGTTGTGCACACTGAACTGTTAGAATGAGTGTGCCCACATGGAGGTGTGAACACTGAACTGTTAGAATGAGTGTGCCTACATGGAGGTTTGCACACTGAACTGTTAGAATGATTGTGCCCACATGGAAGTGTGCACACTGAACTGTTTGAATGAGTGTGCCCACAAGGAGGTGTGCACACTGAACTGTTAGAATGAGTGTGCCCACATGGAGGTGTGCACACTGAACTGTTAGAATGAGTGTGTCCACATGGAGTTTTGCACACTGAACTGTTAGAATTAGTGTATCCCTGTGGAGATGTGCACACTGAACTGTTAGAATGAGTGTGTCCACATGGAGGTGTGCACACTGAACTGTTAGAATGAGTGTGTCCACATGGAGGTGTGCACACTGAACTGTTGGAATGAGTGTGTCCACATGGAGGTGTGCTCACTGAACTGTTAGAATGAGTGTGTCCACATGGAGGTGTGCACACTGAACTGTTAGAATGAGTGTGTCCCTGAGGAGGTGTGCACACTGAAATGTTAGAATGAGTGTGTCCTCATGGAGGTGTGCACAATGAACTGTTAGATTGAGTGTGCCCACATGGAGGTGTGCACACTGAACTGTTAGAATGAGTGTGCCCACATGGAGGTGTGCACAATGAAATGTTAGAATGAGTGTGTCCCTGTGGAGTTGTGCACACTGAAATGTTAGAATGAGTGTGTCCACATGGAGGTGTGCACACTGAACTGTTAGAATGAGTGTGTCCACATGGAGGTGTACACACTGAACTGTTAGAATGAGTGTGTCCACATGGAGGTGTGCACACTGAACTGTTAGAATAAGTGTGTCCACATGGAGGTTTGCACACTGAACTGTTAGAATGAGTGTGTCCACATGGAGGTGTGCACACTGAACTGTTAGAATATGTCCACATGTAGGTGTGCACACTGAACTGTTAGAATATGTCCACATGGAGGTGTGCACAATGTATTGTTAGAATGAGTGTGTCCACATGGAGGTGTGCACACTGAACTGTTAGAATGAGTGTGTCCACATAGAGGTGTGCACACTGAACTGTTAGAATTAGTGTGTCCACATGGAGGTGTGCACACTGAACTGTTAGAATGAGTGTGCCCACATGGAGGTGTGCACACTGAACTGTTAGAATGAGTGTGTCCACATGGAGGTGTGCACACTGAACTGTTAGAATGAGTGTATCTCTGTGGAGGTGTGCACACTGAACTGTTAGAATGAGTGTGTCCACATGGAGGTGTGCACAATGAACTGTTAGAATGAGTGTGTCCACATGGAGGTGTGCACAATGAACTGTTAGAATGAGTGTGTCCACATGGAGGTGTGCACACTGAACTGTTAGAATGAGTGTGTCCACATGGAGGTGTGCACACTGTTCTGTTAGAATGAGTATGCCCAAATGGAGTTGTGCACACTGAACTGTTAGAATGAGTGGGCCCACATGGAGGTGTGCACACTGAACTGTTAGAATGACTGTGCCCACATTCAGGTGTGCACCCTGAACTGTTAGAATGAGTGTGCCCACATAGAGGTGTGCACACTGAACTGTTAGAATGAGTGTGCCTACATGGAGGTGTGCACACTGAACTGTTAGAATGAGTGTGCCCACATGGAGGTGTGCACACTGAACTGTTAGAATGAGTGTGCCCACATGGAGGTGTGCACACTGAACTGTTAGAATGAGTGTGTCCGCATGGAGGTGTGTACACTGAACTGTTAGAATGTGTGTATCTCTGTGGAGGTGTGCACACTGAACTGTTAGAATGAGTGTGTCCACATGGAGGTGTGCACACTGAACTGTTAGAATGAGTGTGTGCACATGGAGGTGTGCACACTGAACTGTTAGAATGACTGTGTAGACATGGAGGTGTGCACACTGAACTGTTAGAATGACTGTGCCCACATGGAGGTGTGCACACTGAACTGTTAGAATGAGTGTGTCCCTGTGGAGGTGTGCACACTGAACTGTTAGAATGAGTGTGTCCACATGGTGGTGTGCACACTGAACTGTTAGAATGTGTGTGTCCACATGGAGGTGTGCACACTGAACTGTTAGAATGAGTGTGCCCACATGGAAGTGTGCACACTGAACTGTTTGAATGAGTGTGCCCACATGGAGGTGTGCACACTGAACTGTTAGAATGAGTGTGCTCACATGGAGGTGTGCACACTGAACTGTTAGAATGAGTGTGTCCCTGGGGAGGTGTGCACTCTGAACTGTTAGAATGAGTGTGTCCACATGGAGGTGTGCACACTGAACTGTTAGAATGAGTGTGTCCACATGGAGGTGTGCACACTGAACTGTTAGAATGAGTGTGGCCACATGGAGTTGTGCACACTTAACTGTTAGAAATAGTGTATCCCTGTGGAGATGGGCACACTGAACTGTTAGAATGAGTGTGTCCACATGGAGGTGTGCACACTGAACTGTTAGAATGAGTGTGTCCACACGGAGGTGTGCACACTGAACTCTTAGAATATGTCCACATGGAGGTGTGCACACTGTATTGTTAGAATGAGTGTGTCCACATGGAGGTGTGCACACTGAACTGTTAGAATGAGTGTGTCCACATGGAGGTGTGCACACTGAACTGTTAGAATGACTGTGTCCACATGGAGGTTTGCACATTGAACTGTTAGATTGATTGTGTCCACATGGAGGTGTACACACTGAACTGTTAGAATGAGTGTGTCCCTGTGGAGGTGTGCACACTGAAATGTTAGAATGAGTGTGTCCACATGGATGTGTGCACACTGAAGAGTTAGAATTTATCCACATGGAGGTGTGCACACTGAACTCTTAGAATGAGTGTGTCCACATAGAGGTGTGCACACTGAACTGTTAGAATGAGTGTGTCCACATGGAGTTGTGCACACTGAACTGTTAGAATGAGTGTGCCCACATGGAGGTGTGAACACTGAACTGTTAGAATGAGTGTGCCTACATGGAGGTTTGCACACTGAACTGTTAGAATGATTGTGCCCACATGGAAGTGTGCACACTGAACTGTTTGAATGAGTGTGCCCACAAGGAGGTGTGCACACTGAACTGTTAGAATGAGTGTGCCCACATGGAGGTGTGCACACTGAACTGTTAGAATGAGTGTGTCCACATGGAGTTTTGCACACTGAACTGTTAGAATTAGTGTATCCCTGTGGAGATGTGCACACTGAACTGTTAGAATGAGTGTGTCCACATGGAGGTGTGCACACTGAACTGTTAGAATGAGTGTGTCCACATGGAGGTGTGCACACTGAACTGTTGGAATGAGTGTGTCCACATGGAGGTGTGCTCACTGAACTGTTAGAATGAGTGTGTCCACATGGAGGTGTGCACACTGAACTGTTAGAATGAGTGTGTCCCTGAGGAGGTGTGCACACTGAAATGTTAGAATGAGTGTGTCCTCATGGAGGTGTGCACAATGAACTGTTAGATTGAGTGTGCCCACATGGAGGTGTGCACACTGAACTGTTAGAATGAGTGTGCCCACATGGAGGTGTGCACAATGAAATGTTAGAATGAGTGTGTCCCTGTGGAGTTGAGCACACTGAAATGTTAGAATGAGTGTGTCCACATGGAGGTGTGCACACTGAACTGTTAGAATGAGTGTGTCCACATGGAGGTGTACACACTGAACTGTTAGAATGAGTGTGTCCACATGGAGGTGTGCACACTGAACTGTTAGAATAAGTGTGTCCACATGGAGGTTTGCACACTGAACTGTTAGAATGAGTGTGCCCACATGGAGGTGTGCACTCAACTGTTAGAATGAGTGTGCCCACATGGAGGTGTGCACACTGAACTGTTAGAATGAGTGTGCCCACATGGAAGTGTGCACACTGAACTGTTAGAATGAGTGTGCCCACATGGAGGTGTGCACACTGAACTGTTAGAATGACTGTGTCCACATGGAGGTGTGCACAATGAACTGTTAGAATGAGTGTGTCCACATGGAGGTGTGCACACTGAACTGTTAGAATGAGTGTGTCCCTGTGAAGGTGTGCACACCGAACTGTTAGAATGAGTGTGTCCACATGGAGGTGTGCACACTGAACTGTTAGAATGTGTGTGTACACATGGAGGTGTGCACACTGAACTGTTAGAATGAGTGTGGCCACATGGAGGTGTGCACACTGAACTGTTAGAATGTGTGTGTCCCTGTGGAGGTATGCACACTGAAATGTTAGAATGAGTGTGTCTACATGGAGGTGTGCACACTGATCTGTTAGAATGAGTGTTTCCACATGGAGGTGTGCACACTGAACTGTTAGAATGAGTGTGTCCACATGGATGTATGCACACTGAACTGTTAGAATGAGTCTTTTCACATGGAGGTGTGCACACTGAACTGTTAGAATGAGTGTGTCCTCATGGAGTTGTGCACACTGAACTGTTAGAATGAGTGTGTCCACATGGAGGTCTGCACACTGAATTGTTAGAATGATTGTGTCCCTGTGGAGGTGTGCACACTGAAATGTTAGAATGAGTGTGTCTACATGGAGGTGAGCACACTGAACTGTTAGAATGTGTCCACATGGAGGTGTGCACATTGAATTGTTAGAATGAGTGTATCCACATGGAAGTGTGCACACTGAACTGTTAGAATGAGTGTGTCCCTGTGGAGGTATCACAATGAAATGTTAGAATGAGTGTGTCCCTGTGGAGGTGTGCACACTGAACTGTTAGAATGAGTGTGTCCACATGGTGGTGTGCACACTGAACTGTTAGAATGAGTGTGTCCACATGGAGGTGTGCACACTGAACTGTTAGAATGAGTGTGCCCACATGGAGGTGTGCACACTGAAGTGTTAGAATGAGTGTGTCCACATGGAGGTGTGAACACTGAACTGTTAGAATGAGTGTGTACCTGTGGAGGTGTGCACACTGAACTGTTAGAATGAGTGTGTCCACATGGAGTTGTGCACACTGAAGTGTTAGAATTTGTCCACATGGAGGTGTGCACACTGAACTGTTAGAATGAGTGTGTCCACATGGAGGTGTGCACACTGAACTGTTAGAATAAGTGTGTCCACATGGAGGTGTGCACACTGAACTGTTAGAATGAGTGTGTCCCTGTGGAGGTGTGCACACTGAACTGTTAGAATGAGTGTGTCCACATGGTGGTGTGCACACTGAACTGTTAGAATGTGTGTGTCCACATGGAGGTGTGCACACTGAACTGTTAGAATGAGTGTGCCCACATGGAAGTGTGCACACTGAACTGTTTGAATGAGTGTGCCCACATGGAAGTGTGCACACTGAACTGTTTGAATGAGTGTGCCCACATGGAGGTGTGCACACTGAACTGTTAGAATGAGTGTGCTCACATGGAGGTGTGCACACTGAACTGTTAGAATGAGTGTGTCCCTGGGGAGGTGTGCACTCTGAACTGTTAGAATGAGTGTGTCCACATGGAGGTGTGCACACTGAACTGTTAGAATGAGTGTGTCCACATGGAGGTGTGCACACTGAACTGTTAGAATGAGTGTGGCCACATGGAGTTGTGCACACTTAACTGTTAGAAATAGTGTATCCCTGTGGAGATGGGCACACTGAACTGTTAGAATGAGTGTGTCCACATGGAGGTGTGCACACTGAACTGTTAGAATGAGTGTGTCCACACGGAGGTGTGCACACTGAACTCTTAGAATATGTCCACATGGAGGTGTGCACACTGTATTGTTAGAATGAGTGTGTCCACATGGAGGTGTGCACACTGAACTGTTAGAATGAGTGTGTCCACATGGAGGTGTGCACACTGAACTGTTAGAATGACTGTGTCCACATGGAGGTTTGCACATTGAACTGTTAGATTGATTGTGTCCACATGGAGGTGTACACACTGAACTGTTAGAATGAGTGTGTCCCTGTGGAGGTGTGCACACTGAAATGTTAGAATGAGTGTGTCCACATGGATGTGTGCACACTGAAGAGTTAGAATTTATCCACATGGAGGTGTGCACACTGAACTCTTAGAATGAGTGTGTCCACATGGAGGTGTGCACACTGAACTGTTAGAATGAGTGTGTCCACATAGAGGTGTGCACACTGAACTGTTAGAATGAGTGTGTCCACATGGAGTTGTGCACACTGAACTGTTAGAATGAGTGTGCCCACATGGAGGTGTGAACACTGAACTGTTAGAATGAGTGTGCCTACATGGAGGTTTGCACACTGAACTGTTAGAATGATTGTGCCCACATGGAAGTGTGCACACTGAACTGTTTGAATGAGTGTGCCCACAAGGAGGTGTGCACACTGAACTGTTAGAATGAGTGTGCCCACATGGAGGTGTGCACACTGAACTGTTAGAATGAGTGTGTCCACATGGAGTTTTGCACACTGAACTGTTAGAATTAGTGTATCCCTGTGGAGATGTGCACACTGAACTGTTAGAATGAGTGTGTCCACATGGAGGTGTGCACACTGAACTGTTAGAATGAGTGTGTCCACATGGAGGTGTGCACACTGAACTGTTGGAATGAGTGTGTCCACATGGAGGTGTGCTCACTGAACTGTTAGAATGAGTGTGTCCACATGGAGGTGTGCACACTGAACTGTTAGAATGAGTGTGTCCCTGAGGAGGTGTGCACACTGAAATGTTAGAATGAGTGTGTCCTCATGGAGGTGTGCACAATGAACTGTTAGATTGAGTGTGCCCACATGGAGGTGTGCACACTGAACTGTTAGAATGAGTGTGCCCACATGGAGGTGTGCACAATGAAATGTTAGAATGAGTGTGTCCCTGTGGAGTTGTGCACACTGAAATGTTAGAATGAGTGTGTCCACATGGAGGTGTGCACACTGAACTGTTAGAATGAGTGTGTCCACATGGAGGTGTACACACTGAACTGTTAGAATGAGTGTGTCCACATGGAGGTGTGCACACTGAACTGTTAGAATAAGTGTGTCCACATGGAGGTTTGCACACTGAACTGTTAGAATGAGTGTGCCCACATGGAGGTGTGCACTCAACTGTTAGAATGAGTGTGCCCACATGGAGGTGTGCACACTGAACTGTTAGAATGAGTGTGCCCACATGGAAGTGTGCACACTGAACTGTTAGAATGAGTGTGCCCACATGGAGGTGTGCACACTGAACTGTTAGAATGACTGTGTCCACATGGAGGTGTGCACAATGAACTGTTAGAATGAGTGTGTCCACATGGAGGTGTGCACACTGAACTGTTAGAATGAGTGTGTCCCTGTGAAGGTGTGCACACCGAACTGTTAGAATGAGTGTGTCCACATGGAGGTGTGCACACTGAACTGTTAGAATGTGTGTGTACACATGGAGGTGTGCACACTGAACTGTTAGAATGAGTGTGGCCACATGGAGGTGTGCACACTGAACTGTTAGAATGTGTGTGTCCCTGTGGAGGTATGCACACTGAAATGTTAGAATGAGTGTGTCTACATGGAGGTGTGCACACTGATCTGTTAGAATGAGTGTTTCCACATGGAGGTGTGCACACTGAACTGTTAGAATGAGTGTGTCCACATGGATGTATGCACACTGAACTGTTAGAATGAGTCTTTTCACATGGAGGTGTGCACACTGAACTGTTAGAATGAGTGTGTCCTCATGGAGTTGTGCACACTGAACTGTTAGAATGAGTGTGTCCACATGGAGGTCTGCACACTGAATTGTTAGAATGATTGTGTCCCTGTGGAGGTGTGCACACTGAAATGTTAGAATGAGTGTGTCTACATGGAGGTGAGCACACTGAACTGTTAGAATGTGTCCACATGGAGGTGTGCACATTGAATTGTTAGAATGAGTGTATCCACATGGAAGTGTGCACACTGAACTGTTAGAATGAGTGTGTCCCTGTGGAGGTATGCACAATGAAATGTTAGAATGAGTGTGTCCCTGTGGAGGTGTGCACACTGAACTGTTAGAATGAGTGTGTCCACATGGAGGTGTGCACACTGAACTGTTAGAATGAGTGTGTCCACATGGAGGTGTGCACACTGAACTGTTAGAATGAGTGTGCCCACATGGAGGTGTGCACACTGAAGTGTTAGAATGAGTGTGTCCACATGGAGGTGTGAACACTGAACTGTTAGAATGAGTGTGTACCTGTGGAGGTGTGCACACTGAACTGTTAGAATGAGTGTGTCCACATGGAGTTGTGCACACTGAAGTGTTAGAATTTGTCCACATGGAGGTGTGCACACTGAACTGTTAGAATGAGTGTGTCCACATGGAGGTGTGCACACTGAACTGTTAGAATAAGTGTGTCCACATGGAGGTGTGCACACTGAACTGTTAGAATGAGTGTGTCCCTGTGGAGGTGTGCACACTGAACTGTTAGAATGAGTGTGTCCACATGGTGGTGTGCACACTGAACTGTTAGAATGTGTGTGTCCACATGGAGGTGTGCACACTGAACTGTTAGAATGAGTGTGCCCACATGGAAGTGTGCACACTGAACTGTTTGAATGAGTGTGCCCACATGGAGGTGTGCACACTGAACTGTTAGAATGAGTGTGCTCACATGGAGGTGTGCACACTGAACTGTTAGAATGAGTGTGTCCCTGGGGAGGTGTGCACACTGAACTGTTAGAATGAGTGTGTCCACATGGAGGTGTGCACACTGAACTGTTAGAATGAGTGTGTCCACATGGAGGTGTGCACACTGAACTATTAGAATGAGTGTGGCCACATGGAGTTGTGCACACTGAACTGTTAGAAATAGTGTATCCCTGTGGAGATGGGCACACTGAACTGTTAGAATGAGTGTGTCCACATGGAGGTGTGCACACTGAACTGTTAGAATGAGTGTGTCCACACGGAGGTGTGCACACTGAACTCTTAGAATATGTCCACATGGAGGTGTGCACACTGTATTGTTAGAATGAGTGTGTCCACATGGAGGTGTGCACACTGAACTGTTAGAATGAGTGTGTCCACATGGAGGTGTGCACACTGAACTGTTAGAATGACTGTGTCCACATGGAGGTTTGCACATTGAACTGTTAGAATGATTGTGTCCACATGGAGGTGTACACACTGAAATGTTAGAATGAGTGTGTCCCTGTGGAGGTGTGCACACTGAAATGTTAGAATGAGTGTGTCCACATGGATGTGTGCACACTGAAGAGTTAGAATTTATCCACATGGAGGTGTGCACACTGAACTCTTAGAATGAGTGTGTCCACATGGAGGTGTGCACACTGAAATGTTAGAATGAGTGTGTCCACATGGAGGTGTGCACACTGAACTGTTAGAATGAGTGTGTCCACATGGAGGTGTGCACACTGAACTGTTAGAATGAGTGTGCCCACATGGAGGTGTGAACACTGAACTGTTAGAATGAGTGTGCCTACATGGAGGTTTGCACACTGAACTGTTAGAATGATTGTGCCCACATGGAAGTGTGCACACTGAACTGTTTGAATGAGTGTGCCCACAAGGAGGTGTGCACACTGAACTGTTAGAATGAGTGTGCCCACATGGAGGTGTGCACACTGAACTGTTAGAATGAGTGTGTCCACATGGAGTTTTGCACACTGAACTGTTAGAATTAGTGTATCCCTGTGGAGATGTGCACACTGAACTGTTAGAA
Organism: Peromyscus eremicus; assembly: GCF_949786415.1. Lineage (NCBI taxonomy): Eukaryota > Metazoa > Chordata > Mammalia > Rodentia > Cricetidae > Peromyscus > Peromyscus eremicus. Next base: position 18,394 of record NW_026734948.1, on the reverse strand, counting down.
TGAGTGTGTCCACATGGAGGTGTGCACACTGAACTGTTAGAATGAGTGTGTCCACATGGAGGTGTGCACACTGAACTGTTGGAATGAGTGTGTCCACATGGAGGTGTGCTCACTGAACTGTTAGAATGAGTGTGTCCACATGGAGGTGTGCACACTGAACTGTTAGAATGAGTGTGTCCCTGAGGAGGTGTGCTCACTGAAATGTTAGAATGAGTGTGTCCTCATGGAGGTGTGCACAATGAACTGTTAGATTGAGTGTGCCCACATGGAGGTGTGCACACTGAACTGTTAGAATGAGTGTGCCCACATGGAGGTGTGCACAATGAAATGTTAGAATGAGTGTGTCCCTGTGGAGTTGTGCACACTGAAATGTTAGAATGAGTGTGTCCACATGGAGGTGTGCACACTGAACTGTTAGAATGAGTGTGTCCACATGGAGGTGTACACACTGAACTGTTAGAATGAGTGTGTACACATGGAGGTGTGCACACTGAACTGTTAGAATAAGTGTGTCCACATGGAAGTTTGCACACTGAACTGTTAGAATGAGTGTGCCCACATGGAGGTGTGCACTCAACTGTTAGAATGAGTGTGCCCACATGGAGGTGTGCACACTGAACTGTTAGAATGAGTGTGCCCACATGGAAGTGTGCACACTGAACTGTTAGAATGAGTGTGCCCACATGGAGGTGTGCACACTGAACTGTTAGAATGACTGTGTCCACATGGAGGTGTGCACAATGAACTGTTAGAATGAGTGTGTCCACATGGAGGTGTGCACACTGAACTGTTAGAATGAGTGTGTCCCTGTGAAGGTGTGCACACCGAACTGTTAGAATGAGTGTGTCCACATGGAGGTGTGCACACTGAACTGTTAGAATGTGTGTGTACACATGGAGGTGTGCACACTGAACTGTTGAATGAGTGTGGCCACATGGAGGTGTGCACACTGAACTGTTAGAATGGGTGTGTCCCTGTGGAGGTATGTACACTGAAATGTTAGAATGAGTGTGTCTACATGGAGGTGTGCACACTGTTCTGTTAGAATGAGTGTTTCCACATGGAGGTGTGCACACTGAACTGTTAGAATGAGTGTGTCCACATGGATGTATGCACACTGAACTGTTAGAATGAGTCTTTTCACATGGAGGTGTGCACACTGAACTGTTAGAATGAGTGTGTCCTCATGGAGTTGTGCACACTGAACTGTTAGAATGAGTGTGTCCACATGGAGGTCTGCACACTGAATTGTTAGAATGATTGTGTCCCTGTGGAGGTGTGCACACTGAAATGTTAGAATGAGTGTGTCTACATGGAGGTGAGCACACTGAACTGTTAGAATGTGTCCACATGGAGGTGTGCACATTGAATTGTTAGAATGAGTGTATCCACATGGAAGTGTGCACACTGAACTGTTAGAATGAGTGTGTCCCTGTGGAGGTATGCACAATGAAATGTTAGAATGAGTGTGTCCCTGTGGAGGTGTGCACACTGAACTGTTAGAATGAGTGTGTCCACATGGAGGTGTGCACACTGAACTGTTAGAATGAGTGTGTCCACATGGAGGTGTGCACACTGAACTGTTAGAATGAGTGTGCCCACATGGAGGTGTGCACACTGAAGTGTTAGAATGAGTGTGTCCACATGGAGGTGTGAACACTGAACTGTTAGAATGAGTGTGTACCTGTGGAGGTGTGCACACTGAACTGTTAGAATGAGTGTGTCCACATGGAGTTGTGCACACTGAAGTGTTAGAATTTGTCCACATGGAGGTGTGCACACTGAACTGTTAGAATGAGTGTGTCCACATGGAGGTGTGCACACTGAACTGTTAGAATAAGTGTGTCCACATGGAGGTGTGCACACTGAACTGTTAGAATGAGTGTGCCCACATGGATGTGTGCACTCAACTGTTAGAATGAGTGTGTCCACATGGAGGTGTACACACTGAACTGTTAGAATGAGTGTATCCCTGTGGAGGTGTGCACAGTGAACTGTTAGAATGAGTGTGTCCACATGGAGGTGTGCACACTGAACTGTTAGAATGAGTGTGTCCTCATGGAGGTGTGCACACTGAACTCTTAGAATGAGTGTGTCCACATGGAGGTGTGCACACTGAACTGTTAGAATGAGTGTGCCCACATGGACTTGTGCACACTGAACTGTTAGAATGAGTGTGCCCACATGGAGGTGTGCACACTGGACTGTTAGAATGAGTGTGTCCACATGGAGGTGTGCACACTGAACTGTTAGAATGAGTGTGTCCACATGGAGGTGTGCACACTGAACTGTTAGAATGAGTGTGCCCACATGGATGTGTGCACACTGAACTGTTAGAATGAGTGTGCCCACATGGACTTGTGCACACTGAACTGTTAGAATGAGTGTGCCCACATGGAGGTGTGCACACTGAACTGTTAGAATGAGTGTGTCCACATGGAGGTGTGCACACTGAACTGTTAGAATGAGTGTATCCCTGGGGAGGTGTGCACAATGAACTGTTAGAATGAGTGTGTACCTCTGGAGGTGTGCACACTGAACTGTTAGAATGAGTGTGTCCACATGGAGTTGTGCACACTGAAGTGTTAGAATTTGTCCACATGGAAGTGTGCACACTGAACTGTTAGAATGAGTGTGTCCACATGGAGGTGTGCACACTGAACTGTTAGAATAAGTGTGTCCACATGGAGGTGTGCACACTGAACTGTTAGAATGAGTGTGCCCACATGGATGTGTGCACTCAACTGTTAGAATGAGTGTGTCCACATGGAGGTGTACACACTGAACTGTTAGAATGAGTGTATCCCTGTGGAGGTGTGCACAGTGAACTGTTAGAATGAGTGTGTCCACATGGAGGTGTGCACACTGAACTGTTAGAATGAGTGTGTCCTCCTGGAGGTGTGCACACTGAACTCTTAGAATGAGTGTGTCCACATGGAGGTGTGCACACTGAACTGTTAGAATGAGTGTGCCCACATGGACTTGTGCACACTGAACTGTTAGAATGAGTGTGCCCACATGGAAGTGTGCACACTGAACTGTTAGAATGAGTGTGTCCACATGGAGGTGTGCACACTGAACTGTTAGAATGAGTGTATCCCTGGGGAGGTGTGCACAATGAACTGTTAGAATGAGTGTGTCCACATGGAGGTGTGAACACTGAACTGTTAGAATGAGTGTGACCCTGTGGAGGTGTGCACACTGAATTGTTAGAATGAGTGTGTCCACCTGGAAGTGTGCACACTGAAATGTTAGAATTAGTGTGTCCTTGTGGAGGTGTGCACACTGAACTGTTAGAATGATTATGTCCACATGGAGGTGTGCACACTGAAATTTTAGAATGAGTGTGTCCACATGGAGGTGTGCACACTGCACTGTTAGAATGAGTGTGTCCACATGGAGGTGTGCACACTGAACTGTTAGAATGTGTGTGTCCACATGGAGGTGTGCACACTGAACTGTTAGAATGAGTGTGCCCACATGGAAGTGTGCACACTGAACTGTTTGAATGAGTGTGCCCACATGGAGGTGTGCACACTGAACTGTTAGAATGAGTGTGCTCACATGGAGGTGTGCACACTGAACTGTTAGAATGAGTGTGTCCCTGGGGAGGTGTGCACTCTGAACTGTTAGAATGAGTGTGTCCACATGGAGGTGTGCACACTGAACTGTTAGAATGAGTGTGTCCACATGGAGGTGTGCACACTGAACTGTTAGAATGAGTGTGGCCACATGGAGTTGTGCACACTTAACTGTTAGAAATAGTGTATCCCTGTGGAGATGGGCACACTGAACTGTTAGAATGAGTGTGTCCACACGGAGGTGTGCACACTGAACTCTTAGAATATGTCCACATGGAGGTGTGCACACTGTATTGTTAGAATGAGTGTGTCCACATGGAGGTGTGCACACTGAACTGTTAGAATGAGTGTGTCCACATGGAGGTGTGCACACTGAACTGTTAGAATGACTGTGTCCACATGGAGGTTTGCACATTGAACTGTTAGATTGATTGTGTCCACATGGAGGTGTACACACTGAACTGTTAGAATGAGTGTGTCCCTGTGGAGGTGTGCACACTGAAATGTTAGAATGAGTGTGTCCACATGGATGTGTGCACACTGAAGAGTTAGAATTTATCCACATGGAGGTGTGCACACTGAACTCTTAGAATGAGTGTGTCCACATGGAGGTGTGCACACTGAACTGTTAGAATGAGTGTGCCCACATAGAGGTGTGCACACTGAACTGTTAGAATGAGTGTGTCCACATGGAGTTGTGCACACTGAACTGTTAGAATGAGTGTGCCCACATGGAGGTGTGAACACTGAACTGTTAGAATGAGTGTGCCTACATGGAGGTTTGCACACTGAACTGTTAGAATGATTGTGCCCACATGGAAGTGTGCACACTGAACTGTTTGAATGAGTGTGCCCACAAGGAGGTGTGCACACTGAACTGTTAGAATGAGTGTGCCCACATGGAGGTGTGCACACTGAACTGTTAGAATGAGTGTGTCCACATGGAGTTTTGCACACTGAACTGTTAGAATTAGTGTATCCCTGTGGAGATGTGCACACTGAACTGTTAGAATGAGTGTGTCCACATGGAGGTGTGCACACTGAACTGTTAGAATGAGTGTGTCCACATGGAGGTGTGCACACTGAACTGTTGGAATGAGTGTGTCCACATGGAGGTGTGCTCACTGAACTGTTAGAATGAGTGTGTCCACATGGAGGTGTGCACACTGAACTGTTAGAATGAGTGTGTCCCTGAGGAGGTGTGCACACTGAAATGTTAGAATGAGTGTGTCCTCATGGAGGTGTGCACAATGAACTGTTAGATTGAGTGTGCCCACATGGAGGTGTGCACACTGAACTGTTAGAATGAGTGTGCCCACATGGAGGTGTGCACAATGAAATGTTAGAATGAGTGTGTCCCTGTGGAGTTGTGCACACTGAAATGTTAGAATGAGTGTGTCCACATGGAGGTGTGCACACTGAACTGTTAGAATGAGTGTGTCCACATGGAGGTGTACACACTGAACTGTTAGAATGAGTGTGTCCACATGGAGGTGTGCACACTGAACTGTTAGAATAAGTGTGTCCACATGGAGGTTTGCACACTGAACTGTTAGAATGAGTGTGCCCACATGGAGGTGTGCACTCAACTGTTAGAATGAGTGTGCCCACATGGAGGTGTGCACACTGAACTGTTAGAATGAGTGTGCCCACATGGAAGTGTGCACACTGAACTGTTAGAATGAGTGTGCCCACATGGAGGTGTGCACACTGAACTGTTAGAATGACTGTGTCCACATGGAGGTGTGCACAATGAACTGTTAGAATGAGTGTGTCCACATGGAGGTGTGCACACTGAACTGTTAGAATGAGTGTGTCCCTGTGAAGGTGTGCACACCGAACTGTTAGAATGAGTGTGTCCACATGGAGGTGTGCACACTGAACTGTTAGAATGTGTGTGTACACATGGAGGTGTGCACACTGAACTGTTAGAATGAGTGTGGCCACATGGAGGTGTGCACACTGAACTGTTAGAATGTGTGTGTCCCTGTGGAGGTATGCACACTGAAATGTTAGAATGAGTGTGTCTACATGGAGGTGTGCACACTGATCTGTTAGAATGAGTGTTTCCACATGGAGGTGTGCACACTGAACTGTTAGAATGAGTGTGTCCACATGGATGTATGCACACTGAACTGTTAGAATGAGTCTTTTCACATGGAGGTGTGCACACTGAACTGTTAGAATGAGTGTGTCCTCATGGAGTTGTGCACACTGAACTGTTAGAATGAGTGTGTCCACATGGAGGTCTGCACACTGAATTGTTAGAATGATTGTGTCCCTGTGGAGGTGTGCACACTGAAATGTTAGAATGAGTGTGTCTACATGGAGGTGAGCACACTGAACTGTTAGAATGTGTCCACATGGAGGTGTGCACATTGAATTGTTAGAATGAGTGTATCCACATGGAAGTGTGCACACTGAACTGTTAGAATGAGTGTGTCCCTGTGGAGGTATGCACAATGAAATGTTAGAATGAGTGTGTCCCTGTGGAGGTGTGCACACTGAACTGTTAGAATGAGTGTGTCCACATGGAGGTGTGCACACTGAACTGTTAGAATGAGTGTGTCCACATGGAGGTGTGCACACTGAACTGTTAGAATGAGTGTGCCCACATGGAGGTGTGCACACTGAAGTGTTAGAATGAGTGTGTCCACATGGAGGTGTGAACACTGAACTGTTAGAATGAGTGTGTACCTGTGGAGGTGTGCACACTGAACTGTTAGAATGAGTGTGTCCACATGGAGTTGTGCACACTGAAGTGTTAGAATTTGTCCACATGGAGGTGTGCACACTGAACTGTTAGAATGAGTGTGTCCACATGGAGGTGTGCACACTGAACTGTTAGAATAAGTGTGTCCACATGGAGGTGTGCACACTGAACTGTTAGAATGAGTGTGTCCCTGTGGAGGTGTGCACACTGAACTGTTAGAATGAGTGTGTCCACATGGTGGTGTGCACACTGAACTGTTAGAATGTGTGAGTCCACATGGAGGTGTGCACACTGAACTGTTAGAATGAGTGTGCCCACATGGAAGTGTGCACACTGAACTGTTTGAATGAGTGTGCCCACATGGAGGTGTGCACACTGAACTGTTAGAATGAGTGTGCTCACATGGAGGTGTGCACACTGAACTGTTAGAATGAGTGTGTCCCTGGGGAGGTGTGCACACTGAACTGTTAGAATGAGTGTGTCCACATGGAGGTGTGCACACTGAACTGTTAGAATGAGTGTGTCCACATGGAGGTGTGCACACTGAACTATTAGAATGAGTGTGGCCACATGGAGTTGTGCACACTGAACTGTTAGAAATAGTGTATCCCTGTGGAGATGGGCACACTGAACTGTTAGAATGAGTGTGTCCACATGGAGGTGTGCACACTGAACTGTTAGAATGAGTGTGTCCACACGGAGGTGTGCACACTGAACTCTTAGAATATGTCCACATGGAGGTGTGCACACTGTATTGTTAGAATGAGTGTGTCCACATGGAGGTGTGCACACTGAACTGTTAGAATGAGTGTGTCCACATGGAGGTGTGCACACTGAACTGTTAGAATGACTGTGTCCACATGGAGGTTTGCACATTGAACTGTTAGAATGATTGTGTCCACATGGAGGTGTACACACTGAAATGTTAGAATGAGTGTGTCCCTGTGGAGGTGTGCACACTGAAATGTTAGAATGAGTGTGTCCACATGGATGTGTGCACACTGAAGAGTTAGAATTTATCCACATGGAGGTGTGCACACTGAACTCTTAGAATGAGTGTGTCCACATGGAGGTGTGCACACTGAAATGTTAGAATGAGTGTGTCCACATGGAGGTGTGCACACTGAACTGTTAGAATGAGTGTGTCCACATGGAGGTGTGCACACTGAACTGTTAGAATGAGTGTGCCCACATGGAGGTGTGAACACTGAACTGTTAGAATGAGTGTGCCTACATGGAGGTTTGCACACTGAACTGTTAGAATGATTGTGCCCACATGGAAGTGTGCACACTGAACTGTTTGAATGAGTGTGCCAACAAGGAGGTGTGCACACTGAACTGTTAGAATGAGTGTGCCCACATGGAGGTGTGCACACTGAACTGTTAGAATGAGTGTGTCCACATGGAGTTTTGCACACTGAACTGTTAGAATTAGTGTATCCCTGTGGAGATGTGCACACTGAACTGTTAGAATGAGTGTGTCCACATGGAGGTGTGCACACTGAACTGTTAGAATGAGTGTGTCCACATGGAGGTGTGCACACTGAACTGTTGGAATGAGTGTGTCCACATGGAGGTGTGCTCACTGAACTGTTAGAATGAGTGTGTCCACATGGAGGTGTGCACACTGAACTGTTAGAATGAGTGTGTCCCTGAGGAGGTGTGCTCACTGAAATGTTAGAATGAGTGTGTCCTCATGGAGGTGTGCACAATGAACTGTTAGATTGAGTGTGCCCACATGGAGGTGTGCACACTGAACTGTTAGAATGAGTGTGCCCACATGGAGGTGTGCACAATGAAATGTTAGAATGAGTGTGTCCCTGTGGAGTTGTGCACACTGAAATGTTAGAATGAGTGTGTCCACATGGAGGTGTGCACACTGAACTGTTAGAATGAGTGTGTCCACATGGAGGTGTACACACTGAACTGTTAGAATGAGTGTGTCCACATGGAGGTGTGCACACTGAACTGTTAGAATAAGTGTGTCCACATGGAAGTTTGCACACTGAACTGTTAGAATGAGTGTGCCCACATGGAGGTGTGCACTCAACTGTTAGAATGAGTGTGCCCACATGGAGGTGTGCACACTGAACTGTTAGAATGAGTGTGCCCACATGGAAGTGTGCACACTGAACTGTTAGAATGAGTGTGCCCACATGGAGGTGTGCACACTGAACTGTTAGAATGACTGTGTCCACATGGAGGTGTGCACAATGAACTGTTAGAATGAGTGTGTCCACATGGAGGTGTGCACACTGAACTGTTAGAATGAGTGTGTCCCTGTGAAGGTGTGCACACCGAACTGTTAGAATGAGTGTGTCCACATGGAGGTGTGCACACTGAACTGTTAGAATGTGTGTGTACACATGGAGGTGTGCACACTGAACTGTTGAATGAGTGTGGCCACATGGAGGTGTGCACACTGAACTGTTAGAATGGGTGTGTCCCTGTGGAGGTATGCACACTGAAATGTTAGAATGAGTGTGTCTACATGGAGGTGTGCACACTGATCTGTTAGAATGAGTGTTTCCACATGGAGGTGTGCACACTGAACTGTTAGAATAAGTGTGTCCACATGGATGTATGCACACTGAACTGTTAGAATGAGTCTTTTCACATGGAGGTGTGCACACTGAACTGTTAGAATGAGTGTGTCCTCATGGAGTTGTGCACACTGAACTGTTAGAATGAGTGTGTCCACATGGAGGTCTGCACACTGAATTGTTAGAATGATTGTGTCCCTGTGGAGGTGTGCACACTGAAATGTTAGAATGAGTGTGTCTACATGGAGGTGAGCACACTGAACTGTTAGAATGTGTCCACATGGAGGTGTGCACATTGAATTGTTAGAATGAGTGTATCCACATGGAAGTGTGCACACTGAACTGTTAGAATGAGTGTGTCCCTGTGGAGGTATGCACAATGAAATGTTAGAATGAGTGTGTCCCTGTGGAGGTGTGCACACTGAACTGTTAGAATGAGTGTGTCCACATGGAGGTGTGCACACTGAACTGTTAGAATGAGTGTGTCCACATGGAGGTGTGCACACTGAACTGTTAGAATGAGTGTGCCCACATGGAGGTGTGCACACTGAAGTGTTAGAATGAGTGTGTCCACATGGAGGTGTGAACACTGAACTGTTAGAATGAGTGTGTACCTGTGGAGGTGTGCACACTGAACTGTTAGAATGAGTGTGTCCACATGGAGTTGTGCACACTGAAGTGTTAGAATTTGTCCACATGGAGGTGTGCACACTGAACTGTTAGAATGAGTGTGTCCACATGGAGGTGTGCACACTGAACTGTTAGAATAAGTGTGTCCACATGGAGGTGTGCACACTGAACTGTTAGAATGAGTGTGCCCACATGGATGTGTGCACTCAACTGTTAGAATGAGTGTGTCCACATGGAGGTGTACACACTGAACTGTTAGAATGAGTGTATCCCTGTGGAGGTGTGCACAGTGAACTGTTAGAATGAGTGTGTCCACATGGAGGTGTGCACACTGAACTGTTAGAATGAGTGTGTCCTCATGGAGGTGTGCACACTGAACTCTTAGAATGAGTGTGTCCACATGGAGGTGTGCACACTGAACTGTTAGAATGAGTGTGCCCACATGGACTTGTGCACACTGAACTGTTAGAATGAGTGTGCCCACATGGAGGTGTGCACACTGGACTGTTAGAATGAGTGTGTCCACATGGAGGTGTGCACACTGAACTGTTAGAATGAGTGTGTCCACATGGAGGTGTGCACACTGAACTGTTAGAATGAGTGTGCCCACATGGATGTGTGCACACTGAACTGTTAGAATGAGTGTGCCCACATGAACTTGTGCACACTGAACTGTTAGAATGAGTGTGCCCACATGGAGGTGTGCACACTGAACTGTTAGAATGAGTGTGTCCACATGGAGGTGTGCACACTGAACTGTTAGAATGAGTGTATCCCTGGGGAGGTGTGCACAATGAACTGTTAGAATGAGTGTGTACCTGTGGAGGTGTGCACACTGAACTGTTAGAATGAGTGTGTCCACATGGAGTTGTGCACACTGAAGTGTTAGAATTTGTCCACATGGAAGTGTGCACACTGAACTGTTAGAATGAGTGTGTCCACATGGAGGTGTGCACACTGAACTGTTAGAATAAGTGTGTCCACATGGAGGTGTGCACACTGAACTGTTAGAATGAGTGTGCCCACATGGATGTGTGCACTCAACTGTTAGAATGATTGTGTCCACATGGAGGTGTACACACTGAACTGTTAGAATGAGTGTATCCCTGTGGAGGTGTGCACAGTGAACTGTTAGAATGAGTGTGTCCACATGGAGGTGTGCACACTGAACTGTTAGAATGAGTGTGTCCTCATGGAGGTGTGCACACTGAACTCTTAGAATGAGTGTGTCCACATGGAGGTGTGCACACTGAACTGTTAGAATGAGTGTGCCCACATGGACTTGTGCACACTGAACTGTTAGAATGAGTGTGCCCACATGGAGGTGTGAACACTGAACTGTTAGAATGAGTGTGTCCACATGGAGGTGTGCACACTGAACTGTTAGAATGAGTGTATCCCTGTTGAGGTGTGCACAATGAACTGTTAGAATGAGTGTGTCCACATGGAGGTGTGAACACTGAACTGTTAGAATGAGTGTGACCCTGTGGAGGTGTGCACACTGAATTGTTAGAATGAGTGTGTCCACATGGAGGTGTGCACACTGAAATGTTAGAATTAGTGTGTCCTTGTGGAGGTGTGCACACTGAACTGTTAGAATGATTATGTCCACATGGAGGTGTGCACACTGAAATTTTAGAATGAGTGTGTCCACATGGAGGTGTGCAAACTGAACTGTTAGAATAAGTGTGTCCACATGGAGGTGTGCACACTGCACTGTTAGAATGAGTGTGTCCACATGGAGGTGTGCTCATTGAACTGTTAGAATGAGTGTGTCCACATGGAGGTCTGCACACTGAACTGTTAGAATGAGTGTTCCCCTGTGGAGGTGTGCACACTGAAATGTTAGAATGAGTGTGTCCACATGGAGGTGTGCACACTGAACTGTTAGAATGAGTGTGTCCACATGGAGGTGTGCACACTGAACTGTTAGAATGAGTGTGTCCACATGGAGGTGTGCACACAGAACTGTTAGAAAGAGTGTGCCCACGTGGATGTGTGCACTCAACTGTTAGAATGAGTGTGTCCACATGGAGGTGTGAACACTGAACTGTTAGAATGAGTGTGACCCTGTGGAGGTGTGCACACTGAACTGTTAGAATGAGTGTGTCCACATGGAGGTGTGCACATTGAACTGTTAGAATGAGTGTGTCCTTGTGGAGGTGTGCACATTGAACTGTTAGAATGATTATGTCCACATGGAGGTGTGCACACTGAACTGTTAGAATGAGTGTGTCCCTGAGGAGGTGTGCACACTGAAATGTTAGAATGAGTGTGTCCTCATGGAGGTGTGCACAATGAACTGTTAGATTGAGTGTGCCCACATGGAGGTGTGCACACTGAACTGTTAGAATGAGTGTGTCCACATGGAGGTGTGCTCATTGAACTGTTAGAATGAGTGTGTCCACATGGAGGTCTGCACACTGAACTGTTAGAATGAGTGTTCCCCTGTGGAGGTGTGCACACTGAAATGTTAGAATGAGTGTGTCCACATGGAGGTGTGCACACTGAACTGTTAGAATGAGTGTGTCCACATGGAGGTGTGCACACTGAACTGTTAGAATGAGTGTGTCCACATGGAGGTGTGCACACTGAACTGTTAGAAAGAGTGTGCCCACATGGATGTGTGCACTCAACTGTTAGAATGAGTGTGTCCACATGGAGGTGTGAAAACTGAACTGTTAGAATGAGTGTGACCCTGTGGAGGTGTGCACACTGAACTGTTAGAATGAGTGTGTCCACATGGAGGTGTGCACATTGAACTGTTAGAATGAGTGTGTCCTTGTGGAGGTGTGCACATTGATCTGTTAGAATGATTATGTCCACATGGAGGTGTGCACACTGAACTGTTAGAATGAGTGTGTCCCTGAGGAGGTGTGCACACTGAAATGTTAGAATGAGTGTGTCCTCATGGAGGTGTGCACAATGAACTGTTAGATTGAGTGTGCCCACATGGAGGTGTGCACACTGAACTGTTAGAATGAGTGTGCCCACATGGAGGTGTGCACACTGAACTGTTAGAATTACTGTGTCCCTGTGGAGGTGTGCACACTGAACTGTTAGAATGAGTGTGTCCACATGGAGGTGTACACACTGAACTGTTAGAATGAGTGTGTACACATGGAGGTGTGCACACTGAACTGTTAGAATAAGTGTGTCCACATGGAGGTTTGCACACTGAACTGTTAGAATGAGTGTGCCCAAATGGAGGTGTGCACTCAACTGTTAGAATGAGTGTGCCCACATGGAGGTGTGCACACTGAACTGTTAGAATGAGTGTGCCCACATGGAAGTGTGCACACTGAACTGTTAGAATGAGTGTGCCCACATGGAGGTGTGCACACTGAACTGTTAGAATGACTGTGTCCACATGGAGGTGTGCACACTGAAATGTTAGAATGAGTGTGTCCACATGGAGGTGTGCACACTGAACTGTTAGAATGAGTGTGTCCCTGTGAAGGGTGTGCACACCGAACTGTTAGAATGAGTGTGTCCACATGGAGGTGTGCACACTGAACTGTTAGAATGTGTGTGTACACATGGAGGTGTGCACACTGAACTGTTAGAATGAGTGTGTCCACATGGAGGTGTGCACACTGAACTGTTAGAATGGGTGTGTCCCTGTGGAGGTATGCACACTGAAATGTTAGAATGAGTGTGTCTACATGGAGGTGTGCACACTGATCTGTTAGAATGAGTGTTTCCGCATGGAGGTGTGCACACTGAACTGTTAGAATGAGTGTGTCCACATGGAGGTGTGCACACTGAACTGTTAGAATGAGTCTTTTCACATGGAGGTGTGCACACTGAACTGTTAGAATGAGTGTGTCCTCATGGAGTTGTGCACACTGAACTGTTAGAATGAGTGTGTCCACATGGAGGTCTGCACACTGAATTGTTAGAATGATTGTGTCCCTGTGGAGGTGTGCACACGGTAATGTTAGAATGAGTTTGTCTACATGGAGGTGAGCACACTGAACAGTTAGAATGTGTCCACATGGAGGTGTGCACACTGAACTGTTAGAATGAGTGTGCCCACATGGTGGTGTGCACACTGAAGTGTTAGAATGAGTGTGTCCACATGGAGGTGTGAACACTGAACTGTTAGAATGAGTGTGTACCTGTGGAGGTGTGCACACTGAACTGTTAGAATGAGTGTGTCCACATGGAGTTGTGCACACTGAAGTGTTAGAATTTGTCCACATGGAGGTGTGCACACTGAACTGTTAGAATGAGTGTGTCCACATGGAGGTGTGCACACTGAACTGTTAGAATAAGTGTGTCCACATGGAGGTGTGCACACTGAACTGTTAGAATGAGTGTGCCCACATGGATGTGTGCACTCAACTGTGAGAATGAGTGTGTCCACATGGAGGTGTACACACTGAACTGTTAGAATGAGTGTATCCCTGTGGAGGTGTGCACAGTGAACTGTTAGAATGAGTGTGTCCACATGGAGGTGTGCACACTGAACTGTTAGAATGAGTGTGTCCTCATGGAGGTGTGCACACTGAACTCTTAGAATGAGTGTGTCCACATGGAGGTGTGCACACTGAACTGTTAGAATGAGTGTGCCCACATGGACTTGTGCACACTGAACTGTTAGAATGAGTGTGCCCACATGGAGGTGTGCACACTGAAATGTTAGAATAAGTGTGTCCACATGGAGGTGTGCAAACTGCACTGTTAGAATGAGTGTGTCCACATGGAGGTCTGCACACTGAACTGTTAGAATGAGTGTGTCCCTGTGGAGGTGTGCACACTGAAATGTTAGAATGAGTGTGTCCACATGGAGGTGTGCACACTGAAGTGTTAGATTTTGTCCACATGGAGGTGTGCACACTGAACTGTTAGAATGAGTGTGTCCACATGGAGGTGTGCACCCTGAACTGTTAGAATGAGTGGTGTCCACATGGAGGTGTGCACACTGAACTGTTAGAATGAGTGTGCCCCACATGGATGTGTGCACTCAACTGTTAGAATGAGTGTGTCCACATGGAGGTGTGCATACTGAACTGTTAGAATGTGTGTATCCCTGTGGAGGTGTGCACACTGAACTGTTAGAATGAGTGTGTCCACATGGAGGTGTGCACACTGAACTGTTAGAATGAGTGTGTCCACATGGAGGTGTGCACACTGAACTCTTAGAATGAGTGTGTCCAAATGGAGGTGTGCACACTGAACTGTTAGAATGAGTGTGCCCACATGGAGGTGTGCACACAGAACTGTTAGAATGAGTATGCCCACGTGGAGGTGTGCACATGAACTGTTAGAATGAGTGTGCCCACATGAAGGTGTGCACACTGAACTGTTAGAATGGAGTGTGTCCACATGGAGGTGTGCACACTGAACTGTTAGAATGTGTCCACATTGAGGTGTGCACACTGAACTGTTAGAATGAGTGTGTCCACATGGAGGTGTGCACACTGAACTGTTAGAATGAGTGTGTACACATGGAGGTGTGCACACTGAACTGTTAGAATGAGTGTGTCACATGGAGGTGTGCACACTGAACTGTTAGAATGAGTGTGTCCCTGTGGAGGTGTGCACACTGAAATGTTAGAATGAGTGTGTCCACATGGAGGTGTGCACACTGAAGTGTTAGAATTTGTCCACATGGAGGTGTGCACACTGAACTGTTAGAATGAGTGTGTCCACATGGAGGTATGCAAACTGAACTGTTAGAATAAGTGTGTCCACATGGAGGTGTGCACACTGCACTGTTAGAATGAGTGTGTCCACATGGAGGTGTGCACACTGAACTATTAGAATGAGTGTGTCCACATGGAGGTCTGCACAATGAACTGTTAGAAAGAGTGTGTCCCTGTGGAGGTGTGCACACTGAAATGTTAGAATGAGTGTGTCCACATGGAGGTGTGCACACCGAAGTGTTAGAATTTGTCCACATGGAGGTGTGCACACTGAACTGTTAGAATGAGGTGTGTCCACATGGAGGTGTGCACACTGAACTGTTAGAATGAGTGTGTCCACATGGAAGTGTGCACACTGAACTGTTAGAATCAGTGTGTCCACATGGAGGTGTGCACACTGAACTGTTAGAATGAGTGTGTCCACATGGAGGTCTGCACACTGAATTGTTAGAATGATTGTGTCCCTGTGGAGGTGTGCACACTGAAATGTTAGAATGAGTGTGTCTACATGGAGGTGAGCACACTGAACTGTTAGGATGTGTCCACATGGAGGTGTGCACATTGAATTGTTAGAATGAGTGTGTACCTGTGGAGGTGTGAACAATGAAATGTTAGAATGAGTGTGTCCCTGAGGAGGTGTGCACACTGAACTGTTAGAATGAGTGTGTCCACATGGAGGTGTGCACACTGAACTGTTAGAATGAGTGTGTACACATGGAGGTGTGCACACTGAACTGTTAGAATGAGTGTGTCCACATGGAGGTGTGCACACTGAACTGTTAGAATGAGTGTGTCCCTGTGGAGGTGTGCACACTGAAATGTTAGAATGAGTGTGTCCACATGGAGGTGTGCACACTGAAGTGTTAGAATTTGTCCACATGGAGGTGTGCACACTGAACTGTTAGAATGAGTGTGTCCACATGGAGGTGTGCAAACTGAACTGTTAGAATAAGTGTGTCCACATGGAGGTGTGCACACTGCACTGTTAGAATGAGTGTGTCCACATGGAGGTGTGCACACTGAACTATTAGAATGAGTGTGTCCACATGGAGGTCTGCACAATGAACTGTTAGAATGAGTGTGTCCCTGTGGAGGTGTGCACACTGAAATGTTAGAATGAGTGTGTCCACATGGAGGTGTGCACACTGAAGTGTTAGAATTTGTCCACATGGAGGTGTGCACACTGAACTGTTAGAATGAGTGTGTCCACATGGAGGTGTGCACACTGAACTGTTAGAATGAGTGTGTCCACATGGAAGTGTGCACACTGAACTGTTAGAATCAGTGTGTCCACATGGAGGTGTGCACACTGAACTGTTAGAATGAGTGTGTCCTCATGGAGATGTGCACACTGAACTGTTAGAATGAGTGTGTCCACATGGAGGTCTGCACACTGAATTGTTAGAATGATTGTGTCCCTGTGGAGGTGGTGCACACTGAAATGTTAGAATGAGTGTGTCTACATGGAGGTGAGCACACTGAACTGTTAGAATGTGTCCACATGGAGGTGTGCACATTGAATTGTTAGAATGAGTGTATCCACATGGAAGTGTGCACACTGAACTGTTAGAATGAGTGTGTCCCTGTGGAGGTATGCACAATGAAATGTTAGAATGAGTGTGTCCCTGTGGAGGTGTGCACACTGAACTGTTAGAATGAGTGTGTCCACATGGAGGTGTGCACACTGAACTGTTAGAATGAAGTGTGTCCACATGGAGGGTGTGCACACTGAACTGTTAGAATGAGTGTGCCCACATGGAGGTGTGCACACTGAAGTGTTAGAATGAGTGTGTCCACATGGAGGTGTGAACACTGAACTGTTAGAATGAGTGTGTACCTGTGGAGGTGTGCACACTGAACTGTTAGAATGAGTGTGTCCACATGGAGTTGTGCACACTGAAGTGTTAGAATTTGTCCACATGGAGGTGTGCACACTGAACTGTTAGAATGAGTGTGTCCACATGGAGGTGTGCACACTGAACTGTTAGAATGAGTGTGCTCACATGGAGGTGTGCACACTGAACTGTTAGAATGAGTGTGTCCCTGGGGAGGTGTGCACACTGAACTGTTAGAATGAGTGTGTCCACATGGAGGTGTGCACACTGAACTGTTAGAATGAGTGTGTCCACATGGAGGTGTGCACACTGAACTATTAGAATGAGTGTGGCCACATGGAGTTGTGCACACTGAACTGTTAGAAATAGTGTATCCCTGTGGAGATGGGCACACTGAACTGTTAGAATGAGTGTGTCCACATGGAGGTGTGCACACTGAACTGTTAGAATGAGTGTGTCCACATGGAGGTGTGCACACTGAACTCTTAGAATATGTCCACATGGAGGTGTGCACACTGTATTGTTAGAATGAGTGTGTCCACATGGAGGTGTGCACACTGAACTGTTAGAATGAGTGTGTCCACATGGAGGTGTGCACACTGAACTGTTAGAATGACTGTGTCCACATGGAGGTTTGCACATTGAACTGTTAGAATGATTGTATCCACATGGAGGTGTACACACTGAAATGTTAGAATGAGTGTGTCCCTGTGGAGGTGTGCACACTGAAATGTTAGAATTGAGTGTGTCCACATGGATGTGTGCACACTGAAGAGTTAGAATTTATCCACATGGAGGTGTGCACACTGAACTCTTAGAATGAGTGTGTCCACATGGAGGTGTGCACACTTAACTGTTAGAATGAGTGTGTACACATGGAGGTGTGCACACTGAACTGTTAGAATGAGTGTGTCCACATGGAGGTGTGCACACTGAACTGTTAGAATGAGTGTGCCCACATGGAGGTGTGAACACTGAACTGTTAGAATGAGTGTGCCTACATGGAGGTTTGCACACTGAACTGTTAGAATGATTGTGCCCACATGGAAGTGTGCACACTGAACTGTTTGAATGAGTGTGCCCACAAGGAGGTGTGCACACTGAACTGTTAGAATGAGTGTGCCCACATGGAGGTATGCACACTGAACTGTTAGAATGAGTGTCTCCACATGGAGTTTTGCACACTGAACTGTTAGAATTAGTGTATCCCTGTGGAGATGTGCACACTGAACTGTTAGAATGAGTGTGTCCACATGGAGGTGTGCACACTGAACTGTTAGAATGAGTGTGTCCACATGGAGGTGTGCACACTGAACTGTTGGAATGAGTGTGTCCACATGGAGGTGTGCTCACTGAACTGTTAGAATGAGTGTGTCCACATGGAGGTGTGCACACTGAACTGTTAGAATGAGTGTGTCCCTGAGGAGGTGTGCTCACTGAA